>NW_024467618.1:7498-8387 GCF_000804445.1 Metarhizium album ARSEF 1941 | reverse complement strand
TCTATATAAGTGCCTCTAACTAATAAATATCTTTCTTCTATAAATTAGCTAAGTATACTTTATTTATTAAAGGCAATATTAAAGACTAAATTACTCTTTATATAGTATATATACTTTTTATTTAAGATAAGTTTACTAACTTTATTACTTTATAGAATAGCTATAAAATTTATATATAAAGAAATTATTAGCATATTAAATCTAGAATTTCTATAGACTTATATTATATATAAAATGCTTTAAACTAGAGCATTCTACTAAGTTCTAATAATAATATAGCTAATTAATAAGCTCTATATAATATACTTATACTACTTTATAGAATTAATATTAAATTATTTCTTACTAAAATTACAAATAAATAGTATATAAAACAGCTAGAAAAGCTAGAATATTTTAATTATAAACTTAATAATTATACTTAGCTTTATATATTAGTCTACTTTTTACTATAAAATTAAATTTAGAATTATTTTAGAACTAGTTTAGAACTAGTTTTAAAATTAAGTTTAATTCTATATAGAGAAGCTTAAATATATATATAGTAATATTAATCTACTAATTTATATATATACTAATTATTTATAGTACTAACTTCTTTAAGATAATTTTAAGCTATATATAAAATTTAATCTTTAAGGCAATCTACTTTTATAAAACCTCTAAAGGCAAATATAAGACTTTTAGGACAAAGAAATTAATAGTAGCTAGCGCTTTTATCTCTTCTAAATAAGTTACTATCTCTCTAAGCTATAAGTATAACTTATAGAACTTTCTATTAAAGAAGACTCTACTTGCTCTTTAAGCTGTATAGTATTATTAGCTATAGAGCTTATAGAAAGTAAATTATTAAAGCTTATTAAACTACTCTACTTAATTAAGTAAATTA
>NW_024467618.1:0-7457 GCF_000804445.1 Metarhizium album ARSEF 1941 | reverse complement strand
AGTAAATTAAATATACTTAAAGTTAGTAATTATAGTAAATTAAATTAAGTTTTATTTATATTCTCTTATTATAAATATAAAAGATAGAAATATATTTAAACTAATATATAGCTATCTTTAATATTCTATTTATATATATTATTTAAAAAAACTTTTCGGCCTCTAGTCTACAGCACTACTGCGCTAGCTTAAGACTGCCTCTAAAATACAAATTAACATAAAGACCTTCTTTCTTGCACTTAATTGCCTCTACCTATAATACTATATAGCAGCTGCCCTAGAGGCAAGGCAGTAGAGGAGATACTAATAGTTGTTAATAGTAGCAATAAGAGGCTTGCCTAGAGTTACTACTACCTAAATATAAAAAGAGAATAGTTTAATAAATAAGAACTAGGCAGCAATAAGCTGCTTATAACTTAAGACTAACTTAATAATACCTAAAAAGAAGTATATAATAAACTTATAGGCTATATTCTAGAGAGTAATACTCTTAAGAGAGCTTAGGCAATACTTTAAGTATATACTAAGGCAGAGGTACGCTAGGCTACAGCTAAAGTTGCAATTAACTATAATAATACCTTAATAACCTAAGGATAATTATAGAAAGCTATAATAATAGCAGTAAAGAAAGCTATAAAGACAGCTAAAAGACTGCAATTATAGGCAAGCATTACAGCTAGAGTGCATTTAGCTTAGACTCTAGCCCCTCCCCCTCTCTCTATCTTAATATAATAATATTATAAAGTGCTTATAAAAGAGAATACTATTATAGAGGTATATAAAGAGCAGGCTACTGCTAATATAGTATTAGCTATAAACTAGGCTGTTAGCTGTAATACTGCTATTGCTATAAAGCGCCTGCTAAGTAGTAATACTATAGTAACCTTCTAGAGTAAGGCAAAATAATATTAAGAGGAAACTAGCTAGGTCTAGGCTGCCTTTAGCCTAAATATAACTATATACTAATAAGTGCTTAGCGTAATTATTAAAGAGTTCCCTACTAAGTATATAAAGGTTAAAGGCCTTACTAAAGAGATATTAAAGACTAATAAAGTAAGAGTTATACAGGCTACTCTATAGCAACCTTAAAGTAAGTCTGCTATAAGAGCGCTTTTAATACTAAGTATAGAAGGACTAGAAGACGCTAATAAGTTATGCTAGAAAGGCCTAGTCTTCTAAGCTAAGATATTTAACACTAAACTATATAATAAGGCTCTCTACCTAAGGCAGTACTTTAACTGCTATAGTATTAAGTATATAGCTAAATACTATAAGGCAATGCTAAGGTGCAGCTAGTATACTACTAAGTGCTATACAGACAGAGAATAATTACACTCTATAATTACTAGCAATATTAGGGAAAAGTGCATTCTATATAAAGAGGCATACCTAGCTTAGAACTAAGCCTGCTCTATTCTAAAGAAGCACTAGGATAAAGCTAAAGAAAGATATCTAGAATGCTTAATAAGGTTTGCAGACTACTAATACCTAGACTACTACTACTAGCAGATTATAATTAACTCTAACTTAAAGTTAGGCAGAGAACAGTCTACCTAGAAGAGAGGCTGTTTACTAGAGAGTAGAAATAAAACTAAGAATATAATACTTCTAGCTTAATAACTAGCTAGCATTCTACTATATATAAGCTGCCTTCTATTGCTAAGAGACGCTATAGTGCTAAGAATTAATATTATCTCCTCCTCTTAGAATGCTTAAGATACTATACTAAAATATTAATAAAAAGAACAACTTTATCTATTTAGCGCTTTACTACTAGCTTAATATTAACTTAATAGTAATATAGAAATAGAAACAGACAAAATAAAGCTAGCCTTCTAGCCTAGAGCTTAGCAGCTATAAACTAGTATATTACTAAGGTAGAAATATAGTATATATTTATACTTAGTATAAGCCTAGCTTATAGTTAGTTAAGAATAGTAGTAAAGACTAGGCTAATATAAGAATTAAAGGAATTAAAGTTATATTGCTATACTTAGAGCTTTATAAAAGCAAGAAGTAGAATACACCTCTATATAATATAGAGGCTAGAGAGGCCTAAGATAAGTATATATTAGTAAGAGACTTTAACCTTAAACACCTACTTTAGAATAAGCTAGAGAGAACTAGCTAGAGCTATAAAGAACTATTAGTAATAGCAGCTTAATAGCAGCTTAGCTTAGTAATACTAAAAGGAGAACTTATAAGGTAAAAACATAAAGATAGAGATAGCACTATTAACTTAGCTTAAGCCTTATAGAGCCTTAAAGTTATATATTAAGAAGCTATAGATCTAGCTAGATCTAACTATATTCTGCAGCTAATCTAGGTTAACACTAAAGTAGGTAATAAGCCCCTAGCGCTTATAAGGTACTTATAGAAGAAGCTTAATAAGAAATTAGCAAAGGCAGAGGCTAAAGTATAGTTTTAAAGCAAGATAGTAATATAGCTGCTCTACACCTAGGCTAACATTAATAAATATATAGACTAGATAGTATAATAACTCTAGAAGATAGCAGATAATACTACACTAAAGAGAGCGCTAAGGCTTTCTTACTAGAAATAGTAGTAGAGCTAGCATATAATAGAGGTAGTATTAAATATAAGAAGAGCAAAATAAGTATAGCGCTACAGATAAATAATAGCTAACTAGAAATACTGCCTTAAGGCTAACTTAGCATAGAGCTAGATTACTGCTAAGAAATATAGAAGCGCTTAGTATAAAACTCTCTACTCTATAAATATTAGAAATAATAAGATATAGCAGCTAGAAAGATAAGCCTACTTATATAGCTATATACTACTTAAACTTATATAGCTTCTAGCTCTACTTTAAGATAGAGAACTTAATATAGCTAATCTAGCTATATACTTAAAGGAGAAGGTAAATATTCTTACTATAAAGTTCTTTCTAGAGCTAACTGCTAATATTAGCAATATAGTAGACCTAGCTTTTTGCTAGCTTAATAGCATACTTATGCTAGTAGACTAATAGTTTATAGATATAGATATATATAAAGCTCTTATAAAGATAGCAAGCTAGAAAGCCTCTAGAGACAATAAAATACTAGCTAGCCTTCTAAAAGCCTATAAGGCTCTTCTTATAGATATCCTTACCTACCTACTAGTTAGAGTAGCTAAATATACTTATTTTCTAGCTTAGTTCTAGACTACTAAAGTAGTTGTCCTCTATAAGCCTAGGAAAACACCTACTAACTTAAAGCAGGCTAGGGAGTAGCGCTCTATATTACTACTTAATATTATAGGCAAGGTACTAGAGGCTGCAATAGCAGCCTAGATTATAGCTGTTGCTAAGGCAGAAGAAATACTACTAGATATATAGATAGGCAATAGAGTAGACAGGTTAATAGAAGTTGCACTAAGAGTAGTTACTAAAGTAGTAAAGACAGCCTAAAGCTAGCATAGTATTGCCTTGCTACTATAACTAGATATTAGTAGTGCATTTAATACTATTAGCTACTTAAAGCTGCTTGCTATATTACTTAAGGCAGAAGTGCTAGAATAGCTTATAGCTTGTATTTAAGCTGTTATTAACTTAAGAACTAGCTAACTCTACTTTAATAGGCAAGCTTTAAGAGTGTATTAAATCCCTACAGAAGTTCTATAGAGCTTGCCTTTATTGCTTATTCTCTTCCTTCTATATATAGTGCTGCTATATACCTAGCTCTAGGCTATAGATATAACTATTGTAGTAGGCTTTACAGACAATATAAACATTCTAGTGTTTAGAAGAAATATAGAGCAGACTAGGAGGCAGCTTAAGGCTGCCTAGAATATATACTTAACCTAGGCAAGAGAGGCTAGAGTTAAATTTAACCTAGCAAAAAGCAAGTTACTATACTTTAGCTGCGCTAGAGAGCTACACTAGACCTAGATACAGCTAGGCGCTAATAAGATTACACTAAAGGAAAGCTGTAGGTTTCTAGGCGTCTAGATTAATAGAAAGCTAAAGTAGACTTATTATAAAGCCTAGATAGAGAAGAAATTAGCTGTATAGCAGCTTGCTCTTACTATACTCTTAGCTTTAGCTTAGAGCAGTATATACCCTAGTAGAAGAGCTCTATATATAGCAGTAGTCTAAGGCGTTATTGCTTATAAAGTAGGCATATTCTATATGCCTACTTAGATCTAAAGCAAACTTAAAGGAGTTGCTAAACAACTTACAGTAGAGTAGTTATAGTGCCTCTAGGCTGTTACTAGAGCGTATAAAGCTATACTAATTCTATACCTAGAGGCAGAAGCAGTAGTTTCTCTACTAGACCTTTATCTTAACTACTTAAAGTATAAGTTTAAAGATTAATTAGAGAAGATAAGTATAGCAGGTTAGATCTAGACTACCTATAGTATAGTAGCAAGAGTCCTAAAGAAAAAGAAGGAGCTCTAGCAGAAACTAAACAAGAAAGACTAATAGTAAATATAGGCCTAGAGCCTAGCTAGAGCTACTAAGGCTATAATGCAGTAAGAATAGTAATAGTAATAAAATAACTAGCACTAAAATATAAAGCTAGCCTGCTAATAGTACAGCTAGAAGGCAATAGAGAATATACCTCTACTAAGCACACTAAAATAAACAACTTATCTACACAAGAGCCTATATAAGTATAAGACTGCTATACTAATCTAGCTATAAATAGGTAAGATAGAGCTAAATAAGTTCCTCTACTATAAGTAGGTTCTTAGCGTAGAGTTGCCTCTATATTAGTATAGAACTAAGAAGGAAGATATATACTATATTATTCTATTATGCCTACTCTATATAGACATAAGACTACTAGATTAGCCGCAGAATAATAGAGAGGTTAGATAGGCTCTAGCCTGCTCTAGGCTGGCAGTAAGGCTGACCTATAGTTTATTAATATAAGCTAAATAACTTACTACTAATTAGCAGCAAAACTAGCTAAGAAGTAGAAGGCAAGACTGCTTAACTAGACGCTAGGGGTAGAATTATAGTAATGCTAGCTAGATGCTAGCCTGCTAATATAGTAATAGTAAGGTTAAAGAATTATTAAATTTATTAAAGCAAAAGGCATATTAAACCTATAGTATAAGTAATAAATAATACTGCTAAGCCTAGCTCTAGGCTAGCCTGCCTCTACCTATCCCCTCTCTCTCCCCTCTAAGCCTAACAACTAACCTTAAGTTAACTAGCAACTCTCCCTCCTCTAAGCCTGCTTCTGCGCTCTAGAGTTACTGCTACGCCTGCCTGCAGCTGCTCTAGAGCTACCTATATGCTGCTCCTTATTAAGCTCTGAAAGCTGCGCTTATTTAGAGCTGCAAGCAAAGCCTCTATCTTAGCTATATAGCTAGCATACTTATTTAGAATCTAGACTAACTCTGCTATAGATATAGCTATAGCAGCAACTAATGCTGTAATCTCCTCTAACTAACTTAAGATCTCCTTATAGCAGTCTATACTATTATTTAATTCTCTAGCTAGCATTAAGCTAGACTAAGCCTGCTTCTTCCCCTTCTAATTATTAGCCTTCTCTAAGGCCTTAAGATCCTTAAAAAATTAAGAAGTAATTTAAGATAAAGAGTTAGCAATACTAAGCTAAAGATAGAGTAGACTACTTATAGTAATATAGAAAGGCGTCTTCTTAGCTATAGCCTCTAGCTTCTTCTAGAGGCATAGAAAAATAAAATATATCTTTAATATTATATTATACTATAGCTTAGTTAGAGCTAGAGGAGGAGTAGAGATAGAATAACTTATAGAAACGCAATAATTATTATAAATATAATAGTTAAAGCATAATATAGTCTTTAACTTAACAATCTCCTAGCATAAATAGGCCTAGAGCCTATCTAGCTTTAAGCTAGTAGCAGTAGCAGTAGCAGAAATCTAAGCAATATAAGAGATATATATAACTTTATAGATAGAACTAAGCTATATATAGAGTTAAAGCTAGAATAAAGGCAGAATTAGAGATATATACTAACTTGCTAGCAACTTTTTAGAACTAAGACTTAGTAATTATTTTGCCTTTAAAGGCACTAGAAGTCTTACAGTAGTTAGCTATTAGGCAGAGATTAAGCTAGCGCTAGCTTAGACTTACTATAACTTTCTCTGCATTAATAGACTAGGAGGAGAATATAGTAATAGCTGCTAAAAAGATTAGCAACTCCCTAGATTTAGAGCTAGTATAGAATAGACGTAAAGTATATATATATAGACAATAAGTTCTAATAGAGTTTAAAGATAATAAAGACAGTAGTAATAGCAGCAAGAATAGCTCTAGCAAGAAGTTAGCTAGAATTTAAGCAGAGACTAGCCTAAGCCTAGCAGAGCAGTAGGTAGAGCTAGTTTATTAGCAAGATTTAGTATATATTAAGAGCAAGAGGTTAAAAGAGAAAGAAAAGAGGGAAGGAAGTTAGAGAGAGTCTAGCTAGCTTTATATCTAATAGAAGCCTAAGTTTAGCGTAGTAGCTGCACTAGCTGTAGCTAGCTGTAAGGCTGGGAGGTAATTTACACACAGAATAAAAGTAAGGTAAATCTAAATATACAAGCTGTTGCAGCTAAACACTAGATATTTACGCTAGCAGCTATATAACAGCATAGAACTAGGCTAGCCTACCCCTAAGAGAGCAACTAATAATATACTACACTAAGATAGTCTGCGTCTCTAGAGAGTAGGAATAATTAGGGACTAATAGACGGGATAGAAAATTAAGCAGGCGTAAAACAGCCCTAGTATAGAGCTAGAGTTAGGCTATAGCTAGCTGCAAAGCTAAGAGGTAATTTATGCATAAGACAGAAGTAAGGTAAATCTAGCTATATAAGCTATTACAGCTAAACACTAGATATTTAAGCTAGCAACTATATAACAGCATAGAACTAAACAGCATAGAACTAGGCTAGCCTACTCTGAGAGCAATAAATAATATACTATACTAAGATAGTCTGCGTCCCTAGAGAGTAGGGATATTTAGGGACTAACAGATAGAACAGGAAATTAAGCAGGCATAAAATAGCTCTAGCATAGAGCTAGAGTTAGGCTATAGCTAGCTGTAAAGCTAAGAGGTAATTTATATATAAAACAGAAGTAAGGTAAATCTAACTATACAAGCTGTTGCAGCTAAATACTAGATATTTACGCTAGTAGTTATATATTAGCCTAGAGCTAGACTAGCCTACCCCTAAGATAGTAATAGACAATATACTGCATAGAGATAGATTACATCCCTAGAGAGAGAGGACAACTAGAGGCTAGAGAATATAGCAGGAGAATAGGCAGGAGCAGTATAGCCCTAGCGTAGAGCTAGAGGCAGGCTTAATTTTTAGAGGTTATTAGCCCCTCTAGAATACAGCTAGCAAAGCTGGCAACACTTATGCACGCGCAGAAGGCAGGCGGATTCTAGCTAGCATAGAGCTAGAGCTGCCCTAGAGAGTAAAAATAGAAGCAGGCAGGGTTTTTCTTTCTATTAAAGAGTTTTCTAGG
>NW_024467617.1:112729-121034 GCF_000804445.1 Metarhizium album ARSEF 1941 | reverse complement strand
TTATACTTAACTTACGCTTAATATAGTGCCTACTAAAATAAGCACTCTAGCCTACTAGGTAACTTTTACAACTTTAGGTGTAACTTATTGCTAGTTAAATTAATAACTTAATTATTAGAAGGAGAAGAGAGTAGAGAGAGAATAGTATTCTAAATACTATTACCTTTATAATTACTTTCTTCTCTACTATAAAGATAAGTTAAAGTCTTAGAGGTATAAAAGCACATATATTAACTATAGAGAGTTGCCTTCTTATAAAGTATATTAACTAGAGTATAAGTTAGTTTCTGCTAGTTAGCGCGCTTATAGTATAACTCTGCCTGCTCTGCCTACTGCTTGCGCAGTATTTACTTAATATTTTAAGCTATAGTAGCTTAGCTCTAGAAAAAATTCACTAGTATCTACTAGTTAGAGAGCAGTATATACCTATAGTAAAAGAGTATTAATGCGCTAGTAAGCGCTAGCGCCTATAAATTAGCGCTAGCAGCTATATTACTAGAAGATAAATTAGCTAGTATATATAGAGAGCAGATAGAACTAGAGGCAATATAGGCCTACTTTAATAATATATTAAACTTTTTAGTTATAGAATTAAACTATATAGAAAATTTAGTATATATACTAAAGCTCTTACTAGACTTTTTGTATATAGTAGATATAATATGCCTGCTAGTATTTATAATTTGCTGCACTTTCTTCTATTAGTAGTATAGCTTAGAGTTTAAGGCGTAAAGGTGCGCCTTCTAGATGTACTTCTTATAGGTTTTACAGCACTACTTACAAGCTGTAGTAAAGCTAGAAATACAACTAGTAGAGCTAGTATTAATAAGCTTATACTAATATAGTATATATATTCCTAGAACTTTCTCTCTATTAAAGAGGTTATTATTATTAAAGTTGCCTTCTATAGCATACTTACCTATATAGTAGGCATTGCAGTATAGCAGTAGAAGCAGTAAGAGCAGAGGAGAGGGCGTGCTAGCGGCAGACTCTCTAAAACTAAATTAAGTGCGTAGAATGTACTATATTATGCTTAGAATAGTAGGGAGTAATACAGAAATAATACAGAGAAAGAAGGCAAGTATAGCAGCAGCAATCTTTAGAAACAAAAATTTTTAGTAGTATAAAAAGAGTATTAGTAATACTTATTAAAAGGAAAATAATAAGAATAAGCAGTATAAAGTTGCTAAACTGTTTATAAAGCAGAGGCATACTAAGTATATACTACACGCAAAAAACATAGAGTAGAAATATATAGTTGCTAGGGGGATTTACACTATATATCTATCTCTACTATACAGCAGCAATATAGATAAACTTACTAAAAGAAGAGTATATAATAAACTTAAGCTATAAGCTTAAGTAGGTATAAAGCACTATATTAGTGCCTTATTAAGTATGCTTTAGATATATATTAAACCTATATATATATAATAGAAGGAAAAGAGGGGACAGAGAGCTTCTTCTTTCCCTCTTTTCTCTCCTTAAGTTTATAGTTAATACTAGTAATGCTTATACGCAGTAGCTTGTAAGGCTAGTTCTTAATAATATTTATTAAATAGCTTAGAATTAATATTTAAAATTCTTTTTTATATTCTAATACTTTAGCTTAGTTTTAATATATATATATATATATTAATTACTCTAGATAGCTGTAAAGCTATATAACTAGTACTTCTTCTTTTTATATTAAACCTAGAAAACTCTTTAATAAGAAGAAAAACTCTACTTACTTCTGTTTACTCTTTCTAAGCTAGCTCTAGCTCTATGCTAGCTAGAATCTGCCTGTCTTCTATATATATATAAGTATTACTAGCTTAGCCGGCTGTATTCTAGAGAGACAAATAGCTCTTATAAATTAAGCCTGCCTCTAGCTCTATGCTAAAGCTATCTTGCTTCTATCTACTTACCTACTCTATCTACTAACTTTTTAATTATTTCTTCTCTCTAGAGATATAGTTTATCTTAGTATAGTATACTATTTATTGCTTTCTTAAAGGTAAGCTAAGCTAGCTTTATACTATTATATAACTACTAGTATAAATATTTAGTATTTAGCTATAATAGCTTATATATTTAGATTTACCTTACTTTTATCTTATATATAAATTACCTCTTAGCCTTACAGCTAGCTATAGCTAGTATAGCTACTATACTAAATTTAGGCTTTTATTAAATATAAAGCTAGCTAAACTCTCTTTAACTTTCTTCTCTTTTTTCTTTCTCTTTTAACTTTTTAACTTTAATATATACTAAATCTTACTAATATACTAGCTTTACCTACTATCTAGCTAAGCTTAAGCTAGTCTTTATATAGATTCTAGCTAACTTCTTACTAGAACTATTTTTATTGCCTTTACTACTATCTTTATTGCCTTTAAACTAAGTTAAAATTTACTATTTATATATATATACTTTATATCTACTTTATATTAAGCTTAACTCTAAGAAATTACTAATTATTATTAGTAGCTATTATTATATCTTCTTCTTAATTTATTAATATAGAGAAAGTTATAGTAAGTTTAAGCTAGCGCTAGCTTATTCTCTGCTTAATAGCTAACTGCTATAAAGACCTCTAGTGCCTTTAAAAGCAAAATAATAACTAAGTCTTAGTCCTAAAGAGTTGCTAGCAAGTTAGTATATATCTCCTTCTCTGCCTCTATTCTAGCTCTAACTCTATATTTAGCTTAGTTCTATCTACAAAGTTATATACGTCTCTTGTGTCGCTTAGATCTCTGCTGCTGCTACTGCTACTAGCTTAGAGCCGGACGGGCTCTAAACTTATAATATAGCTTTTAAAACTTTAAAAAAAGTATTTTTATATATTTTACTATATAAAAAAAGTAAATATTATTTTTAGATATTTTTAGATATTTTATTAAGTTAATTATTTATATTTATATTTTCTTAGTATTTATTAGTAAAAAATTTCTAAGTTTAAAAAATAAATTAAAATACTTCTAAGCTATTAAAATTTCTTCTAATTTCATTTTAATCAATTTAGCTATTATAATTTATAAATATTCTAAAAGTTTATTATATAATATTATATTTATAATTATTTAATTTTTTCAAAAAGTAGTATTTATAGTGTAAAACTCTATCGAAAGTAGAGGGCTAATAATGTTGTAGAGCAGTACGTTATAAAGAGTCCTTTAACTAGCCGACACTAGCTATAGCTAGTATAGCTACTATACTAAACTTAGGCCTTTATTAACTATAAAGCTAGCTAGACTTCTCTTAACTTTCTTCTCTTTTTTCTTTCTCTTTTAAGCTTCTTACTCTTAATATATACTAAATCTTACTAATATACTAGCCTTACTTACTGCCTAGCTAAGCTTAAGC
The DNA here is from genome assembly GCF_000804445.1 of Metarhizium album ARSEF 1941. Classification (NCBI taxonomy): domain Eukaryota; kingdom Fungi; phylum Ascomycota; class Sordariomycetes; order Hypocreales; family Clavicipitaceae; genus Metarhizium; species Metarhizium album. Next base: position 117,686 of record NW_024467617.1, on the reverse strand, counting down.
TAGTTTTTATATAGATTCTAGCTAACTTCTTGCTAGAACTATTTTTATTGCTTTTACTACTGCCTTTATTGCCTTTAACTTTATTAAAACTTATTATTTATATATATATACTTTATATCTACTTTATACTAAGCTTAACTCTAGGAAATTACTAATTATTATTAGTAGCTATTATTATATCTACTTCTTAATTTAATAATATAAAGAAAGTTATAGTATATTTAAGCTAGTACTAGCTTATTCTCTACTTAATAGCTAATTATAGTAAAGACTTTTAGTGCTTTTAAAGACAAAATAATAATTAAGTTCTAGTCTTAAAAAGTTACTAGTAAGTTAGTATATATTTTTATTTCTACTTTTATTCTAGCTTTAACTTTATATATAGCTTAATTCTACTTATAAAGTTATATATATTTTATATATTACTTAAATCTTTATTACTACTACTACTACTAGCTTAAAGCTAAATAAGCTTTAAGCTTATTTATACTAAAAGATTATTAAGTTAAAAATAGTATTATATTTTAATTACTATATTTATAATAATTATTATATCTTTATAAGTTATTTTAAAATTATACTTTCTCTAGCTTTAATTTAGCTATAGTATAATATAATATTTAAGACTTATTTTATTTTTCTATACTTCTAGAAAAAGCTAAAAGTAGTTACTAAGATAATATTATTTTATATTATAGTAAGTAGTTTACTTTATTTCTAGCTTAATATTACTAACTAGCTATTTTAGTTTACTTCTTAATTTTTTAAGAATCTTAAGGCTTTAAAGAAAGCTAATAATTAAAAGAGAAAGAAGTTAGCTTAAGCTAGCTTAATACTAGCTAGAGGCTTAAATAATAGTATAGACTATTATAAAGAGATTCTAAAGCAGCTAAAAGAAATTATAGTATTAATAGCTGCTATAGCTAAGTCTAAAGTAAAGGCTATTTAGATTTTAAATAAATATAAAAGCTATTTATTAACTATAAAGATTATACTTTAAACTATAAGTACTTATATCTTTATACTAAAGTAGAAGAGTTATATAAGTAAGTCTATCTCTAGAAAGTATATTTAGAGAGGTTATAATTCTACTTAAAGTTAGAGGGAAAAATAAGTAGAAAAGCAGAGAGTAGCTTAAAATTAAGCTGCCTCTAGTAGTATTACTAGCTGCTATACTATAAGCTTAGTATTTTTTATTATTTATTTTTCTATAGTAATAAACTTAGTAACTTTTAGCTTTACTATTACTATAATAGTAAGCTAGCATTCTACTAGTATTACTATAATTCTACTCTTAGTATTTAGTTAAGTAGTCTTGCCTTCTACTTTTTAGCTAATTTTACTACTAGTTAATAATAAGTTATTTAGCTTATATTAATAAACTACTAAGTTAGCTTTATAGCTAGCTTAAAGTAAGCTAAAGCTTATTTAACTTCTCTTTTATTTTATAGCTAATTTAGTAGTTTTATATTTATATGGAGAGAGTATAATAAAATAATATAGTATATATTTTTCTTCTTAGTTCTATACTAATATAAAGGTAACTTTATACTTAGTACTTACTTATAGTAAAGAAACTTATTTAGCTTTATTTTACTTATTTATAGCTAAATTAATATAATAGTTTTATACTTATATAAGCCTTTATATAGCTAGATTATTTACTTTAGTATACTTAGTAGAAGTATATTTTTAGTTATCTTCTAGCTATACTATTAGTAGGCTAGTTTTATATTTTAGTACTAGTTATTTTATTATTATTACTATTCTTACTATATTATAGCCTTAGTAGCTTTAGCTAGACTTTAAGCTTATATTTACTATTAGTTCTCTTTATTTAGTTTTTATTAAAGCTTCTTCTTTTTTTTTAGAACTTTTACTACTATCTATAAGTAGCTTAAATTTAGCTTACTATATTTATCTTCTCTAGTTAATTCTTAAATTTATACTTTAAGTAGTTAAAATAAAGATTTAGTAGAGAAACTACTATTTCTACCTCTAAGTATAAAATTAATATAGCTTTATATACTTTAGTAATAGCTTAAAAGTACTATAATTATTTTACTATAAGTTATTTAGTAATTTCTTTAGGTTTACTTTAAATCTAAGTAGATATATAAAATATACTTACTTTATAAGTAATAATACTTTAAACTACTACTATATATAAAGCTCTTTTACTAAAGTATATACTACTTTAAGCTAAGGCTATAAGTATAGTAAGAGTAAGCTACTATATAGCTAATTTCTTCTTTATTTAAGCTTTATAATAGTTTTACTTTAGCTTTCTATTAATTTAAATACTTAAGAACTTATAGCTCTTTTTTAGTATAATTTAGTTAGTACTTAGCTATATTTAAGTTTAGTATAGCTCTTTAGTATAGCTAAAGTATAGTAGCTTACTTTTTACTAAGTTAATTTAATACTTACTTTTCTTACTTAAATTATATATTTATTTTAAGCACTCTTAAGCTGCTTTTAAGTCTACTTTATATTTCTTCTTAATACTAAAATATTTATATTATTTATAAAGCTTATTATAATAGTTATATTAGCTACTTAAAGCTAAGTATATAGTAGTACTATATATTAAAGAAAGAGAATAAGTAATAAAAGTAAGCTTTATAGTATTTCTACTAAAATTTAGTATACTTTTAATACTTATTTATTAAAATAAAGCTAGCTAGTTCTTAAGTTAATAATAGCTTAAATATAAGCTATAAGCTATTTTAGTATTTCTACCTTAAGTAATATAGTAAGTAGCTTTAAGTAGCTAAATATATTAAATATACTATTAATATCTAGTTATAATAGTAAGATAATACTATACTAACTTTAAGCTATTTTTACTACTTTAGTAACTACTCTTAGTATAACTTTTATTAACTTATTAGCTTTATTATTTATCTATATATTTAGTAGTATTTTCTCTGCCTTAGTAATAGCTATAATTTAAGCTGCTATTACTACCTTTAAAACTTTACTTATAATATTAAGTAGTAATATAAAGTACTACTTTCTAGCTTATATTAAGTCTATAAGTATTTTTTAGGCTTATAAAGAATAACTACTTTAGTAGTCTAGAACTAAGCTAGAAAATAAGTATATTTAGCTACTTTAACTAGTAAGTAGGTAAAAATATTTATAAGAAGTTTTTTATAAGCTTTTAGAAAGCTAGCTAGTATTTTATTATCTCTAGAGGCTTTCTAGCTTACTATCTTTATAAAAGCTTTATATATATTAATATTTATAAACTATTAGTCTACTAGTATAAATATACTATTAAGCTAGCAAAAAGCTAAGTTTACTATATTACTAATATTAGTAGTTAGCTTTAGAAAGAACTTAATAGTAAAAATATTTACCTTCTTCTCTAAGTATATAGCTAAGTTAGCTATATTAAGTTCTTTATTTTAAAGTAAAGCTAAAAGCTATATAAATTTAAGTAGTATATAGCTATATAAATAGACTTATCTTTCTAGCTACTATATTTTATTATTTTTTATATTTATAAAGTAAAGAGTTTTATACTAAGTACTTCTCTATTTCTTAGTAGTAATTTAGCTTTATATTAAGTTAGCCTTAAAATAGTATTTCTAGTTAACTATTATTTATTTATAGTGCTATACTTATTTTACTCTTTTTATATTTAATACTACCTTTATTATATACTAGCTCTACTACTATTCCTAGTAAGAAGGCCTTAGCGCTCTCTTTAGTATAGCATTATCTACTATCTTCTAAAGTTATTATACTATCTAGTTTATATATTTATTAATATTAGCCTAGGTATAAAGCAGCTATATTACTGCCTTGCCTTAAAACTTATACTTTAGCCTTTACTTTAGCTAATTTCTTATTAAGCTTTTTCTATAAGTACTTTATAAGTACTAAAGGCTTATTATTTAATTTAGTATTAACTTAAATTAACTATAAAATATAATTAAATTTAGCTAGATTTATAGCTTTTTAGTATATAACTTTAAAGCTTTATAAAGCTTAAGCTAAGTTAATAGTGCTATCTTTATTTTTATATTTTTGCCTTATAAGTTTGTTAATAGTACTATCTTTATCTTTATATTTTTGCTTTATAAGTTCTTCTTTTAGTATTACTAAGCTAAGCTACTATTAAGCTATTATTACTAGTAGTTCTTTATAGCTTTAGCTAGTTCTCTTTAGCTTATTTTAAAGTAAGTACTTAAGGTTAAAGTCTTTAACTAATATATATTTATTTTAAGCCTCTTTAGCCTTTATATTATATAAAGGTATATTTTAGCTCTTACTTTTATAAAGCTTTAAGTATAGTAATATAACTTTAATTCTCTTAATTTTTATATTAGCTTAGTCTTTACTACTATTCTTAATTAACTAACTATAAGCTAAGCTTATATTAAGTATAAATATATACTATATTTCTACCTTAGTAATATACTAGCTTATAGCTACTAAGCTTTAAGCTAAAAAGCTAGCTTTATTTTATTTATTTCTACTTTTATATTACTATTAAGTTAATATAAAGTTAGTAGTAAAGTACTATATAAATAAAGTTATTCTTCTTATTAATATTTTAATATAATATCTTAAGTATTTTAAAAGAAAGAGATAATATTAATTCTTAGCGCTATAGTATCTCTTAGTAATAAAAAGTAGCTTATATATAGTAGAATACTAGCTAGTTGCTAAGCTAAAAGTATTATATTTTTAGTTTTATTCTAGCTCTTTAGTAAATAGCTTCTCTTTTAAGTAAGCTACTCTCTACTTAACTTTAAGTTAAAGTTAATTATAATTTATTAATAGTTATAATTTAAGTATTAATAGTTTATAAACTTTATTAAGTATTCTAAATATTTCTTTTTAGCTTTATTTTAGTACTTCTTTAAAATAAAGTAAGCTTAGTTTTAAGCTAAGTATACTTTATTATATAAAATATACTTTTTTTTAATATTACTTATAATTA
>NW_024467617.1:105522-112547 GCF_000804445.1 Metarhizium album ARSEF 1941 | reverse complement strand
TATAACTTATTAGTATTTTCTAGTTCTTTTATACTTAGTATTAAAAGTACTTTTATAGTAGACTTACTATAAAGTTGCTATAAAGTAGTTTATATAACTCTTACTTTATTTATCTTTACTATTTTTTTAGTAAAGCTTTTAACCTTTATATATATAGGTAAAAACTCTTTAATAATTATACTAAGTACTTATTAATATATAGTTATATTTAAGCTAAAAGTAGCTTAAATCTAGCTAGTTTTCTCTTAGTATTATTTTGCTTTACTTTAGAAAGTTACTATAGTATTACTACTTAGTAAGTACTTTATAGTAATAATAGTATTATAGCTAATAGCTTAGTTTATAGCTACTACTATATTAATAGTAGCTTACTCTTTATATACTTTTATAATAGTATTACTTTTTATAAGTACTTCTTAATATTATTATATTAAGACTAAAAGAAGAGAAAGAACTAAAGCTTAAGCTAAATATACTTAGCTATAATACTTACTTATAATTATAGTTTTTTAGTTATTTTTATAGCTTTTTTTACTACTATTATTATAGCTTTTTATAACTATCTTTAAGTTATAAAAGTATTATTATAGTTAATTATAACTTTAGCTATAGCTTAATATACCTCTATTTTAGTATATACCTAAATTATTACTTAAGCTCTTTTAAAAGTATTACTCTTTAAAATATAGCTTATAAATTTATTATATACTTCTTTTTAAGTATTATTAAGTTAGTCTTAAGTTATAAGCAGCTTATTACTACTTAGTTCTTACTTATTAAACTATTCTCTTTTTATATTTAAGTAATAGTAACTTTAAGTAAGCTTTTTATTACTACTATTAATAACTATTAGTATTTTCTCTACTGCCTTACTCTTAGTATAGCTACTATATAGTATTATAAGTAGAGGTAATTAAGTATAAGAAAAAAAGTCTTTATATTAGTTTATATTTTAAAGGCAGTCTTAAGCTAGTATAGTAGTGCTATAGACTAGAGGCTAAAAAGTTCCTTATATACTTATTATATATATATAATATTATTAAAAAGCTATAAGTAAAAAAGCTACTAAAGAAGAGTAATATTTCTTCTTATTAATAGCTTATAAAGCTGCTAGTAAAGTAGTACTATTATTTTCTATAATTTATTATAGAAAATATTACTAATATAAACTTATAGAATCTTAATACTTAATTTCTTTTAATTTAATATTTTTATAAAGTTAATTAAGCTAAGTAGTACTTACTTATATTAAATAGTATTAAAGAACTAGGAGGCAGACATAGTAACAGCTACTAATAAAGATTAGCAATTTCCTAGAGTTAGAGCTAGCGTAGAGCAGACGCAAAGTATATATATATAGATAATAAGTTCTAACTAAGTTTTAAGGCAATAAAGGTAGTAGCAGCAGTAATAAGAATAGTTCTAGTAAGAAGTTAGCTAGAATCTATATAGAAACTAAGCTAAGCCTAGCTAGATAGTAAGTAAAGCTAGTATATTAGTAAAATTTAGTATTTATTAAAAGTAAAAGGCTTAAAAGAGAAAGAAAAAAGAGAAGAAAGTTAAAAAGAGTTTAGCTAGCTTTATAGTTAGTAAAAGCCTAAGTTTAATATAGTAGCTATACTAGCTATAGCTAGCTGTAAAGCTAAGAGGTAATTTATATATATAATAAAAGTAAGGTAAATTTAAATATATAAGCTATTATAGCTAAATACTAGAGATTTATACTAGTAGTTATATAATAATATAAAGCTAAGCTAGTATACTTCTAAGAAAGTAATAAATAATATATTATACTAAAATAAACTATATTTCTAGAGAGAAGAGATAATTAGAAACTAAAGAATATAGTAAATAATTAAGTAGAGGCAGAATAGCTCTAGTATAAAGCTAGAGGCAAGTTAAATTTATAAGAGCTATTTGCCTCTCTAGAATACAGCTAGTAAAGCTAGTAATAACTATATATACACAGAAGACAAGCAAACTCTAGCTAGCATAAAGCTAGAGCTAGCCTAAGAGGCAAAATAAAAGTAGATAGAGTTTTTCTTCTTTCTATTAAAGAGTTTTCTAAGTAGTTTTCTAAGTTTAATATAAAAAGAAGATATACTAGTTATATAGCTTTATAGCTATCTAGAGTATTTAATATAATATATATTAAATAGTAAGGAAAAATACTAAAATTTATATTAAAATAATAATTAATTACTTTCTTAATTACCTTAACTAAGGTCTTAAAGTTACTACTACTAAGTTAATCTAAGTATTTATTAATTTATAATATAAGTAGACTTTATAAAGCAAGCTATAAGTTAATAATACTACTAAAGACTTAATATTCTATTTATATAGTAATTAAATAACTATATAAATAATAGCTAAGGTAAATTAATTAAAAGATAAGTAATAAAGCTAGATATTAAGGAAATTATCTCTTAAATATAGCTAAAAGAGTAGTAGTAGCTTTAATAAATAACTTCTTAGAAGCTAAAGTAGTAGCTATAGCTCTAGAATAATAAATATACTAGAAAGTAAATATATTAAATAAAAGTACTAGAAATTATATTTTTAAGCAAATTAAAGCCTACTTATACTAGCGCTATTAAAAAATTTATTTATATTAATTAAATACTTTTACATTTAATTAAGAGCAGCTTTAACTATATATATATATATAAAAATATATATAGAGGTATAGAAAGCTAGCTACTAGACTAAATTTAGATAGTAGTAGAGCAATAGTAGCCCTAATAGCAATTTTAGTAGCCCCAATAGCAATAGCCCTCTGGCACGGGCTTATGTCCCCTATTGCGCATCGCATTGCAGCGCATCTATTGCATCTCTTAAGGTCGAGCATAGCTCAGACTATAACATATAGTTATAAAAGCTTAATTTTCTTTATTTAGTTAAAGAGAAGAAAAGTTATTTTTAAGTAAATTCTATAGTAGAGCTACTTAATTAAATATAGCTAGTAGCTTAAAATAACTTTAGTAGCTTTTTATTCTATAAAGTAGTTTAGCCTTTATAGCTATTAGCTTTTTTACTAATTTCTAGCTAGTATTTCTCTCTTAGCTTTAATTATATATATAAAGAAATATAAGCTTAAAGCTTATTAGAATTTATATATAAAATATATATAATATTTTTATATAGGTAATTTATATATAATAGTTGTTTCCTTATTTTTTGTATATTTTTTTACTGTTAGTAGTATTTACTGTTATTTAATTAGCTATAAGCTAGCTTTTAGTAAGTATATATATTTAAAGAAAAGAATTTTCTACTAAAATAGAAAAATACTTAGAGATTAATATAGTTTTTACTACTAACTTAACTAGCTATAAAGTTACTATAAGTCTTCTATATAACTTACTGTCTACTCTGCTTAGAACACCCACCTTGACAGGTTTAACACGAGTCCTGTTTCTGAGACAGCAGACATGCCTGCATCTACATAGCCGTTGGAACAAAAGACGTAGGCCTCGAGCACGACAGCCAGGATCTCCCTCCGTCTCGGAGTAGTGCTGCTAGCAGCGCCTGCCCACCGTTTCAGTGCAGACGATGTGTTTATGCGATGAGGGGTCCTCGGCCGAACAAGGCGTGAATCCACACAAGACGTCGGCCTTTGGAGAGGATTCAGCCGAGTTGAGGGCCTGTCGTGTCTCGGCCGACTGAATCAAACGTTAGCGTCAGTGGCAGCTATTGCAGTGCATGTCTCTCGCGCCTAGTGCAACAATAAATATTAATAAATAGTTTAGGCTAATAACTCTATACGTGAGAACTCTTGGAATATTACTTCCAAGAAAATACAGCTAGAGCTATAAGCTGGTAGCCTCTATTACTTATAGAGAGCTTAGAGCACACTACATACTAAGTAAATAGTAGCTAGCTTTTCTGCGAGAGCTTGTTTGCCGGATATCTCCTTCAGATCCAAGTGGCCGCGTACCCATACTCCTCATCACTTTACCAGTACGTTTGTCATCGGCCTTGGGTCATCCGAAGTTGTCAAAGTCAGCACCTCCTTGGTCCTTCAGATTGAGGAACAAAGGACCTCAAGACTATACGATATTATGTGGCGGATGAGTCTTTACTGCAAGCCCCAGTCATTGTGGCCAGCTCTTGTTACATATGCTACCTGGCGAGCCTAGGTCTGTTCAACCGAAGGCGAATCGCCACGTATGCTGTACAGCAATAGACATGACATTACTTGTTCATGTGATTGCAAGTAAAAACTCTGGAACAGCTCACAAATGTCTCGAAATGGATTCCATTTTCAATAGCTAATAGTGCCAGCAAATCCTGCGGCCCCCCGCCTAAATCAAAACGAGTAGGAAAACCCTCGTGGGGAAGAAAAACCTTTCGCTTCTGTTGTCGGTTGCCTCATGGAACGCTGCATTTTGCCAAATTCCTTCTCCGCTACCCCGACCGTTGTGCCACTCGTTGCTTTGCGTGCCAAATGCACATGAATGTGCTATGCTCGGGCCTTTACCCAAAGACGTTCGGTCCCTCCGTCCTCAGTTTGATCATTCCATTGTCTTCCAATAATTTTTGTATCTTCTCCGATTCTTCCATGGCCGCTAGGCAATTATAATTCGAGCTGCTGTACTCCCACACTGTTTCGGTCGGATCTTTGCTCTCCCCTTTCTTATACGACATCTTATTCTCGTCCACGATTTTTTGGATCTCTTCGTCAAGAAATTCAAGAAGATCAGGATCTTCGTGTATAGAGAAAGAGAAAGTCTTTTGTATCTTCTTCCATGCTGCCTCCGCCTGTACTTGAAATATCAGCACCCGGATAAAATTGCCGTGCAACTCTTTAGACGACGCCAGGCCGGACGCTGCGAGACGCAGCACGATTTCCACCATGGCCATTTATTCCTCCCAGGCTGCAATAAAAGAGGGGTTCTTAGATGTCGCACTTACAGGATTCTTCCAGTGGGCAGTGGACATTTTGTGCTGGATGTGATGAGAATAGTGTATCGAGTCGAGTTAATGCTGAGCAAAGTATAGGAGAGACCGTGATTGCGTGCTGACTTGGGTCGGTCATCTTGGCGGACACTCATGCCTGTTTAAATACCGTGATTCCATCATTTTGAGATGCGTTCGTGCTAGAAACCTGCTCAGCACGATGCGAGCACGTAAGCGCCGCGACGACATGAACAAAGGCCGGATAGAGCGACGTTGCAAAGCTTTGTGACGGCCCATCTAAAAGGCTGGTGCGGGATAAAGATGGCACGCTTTCTAGTGCAGAGAGTCAAGAAGGGTAAGTTTACAAAGGGTCCCAGACCTCACATGGCCACTGCAAAGATGCTGCTCCCCGACGAGTCAGACAAAAGACTGCATCAACGAGCATTTGCTTGGAAAACCAAGTAATCCAAGGCTCTCAAAGATATAGACTACCCAAGGGAGAAGAGAACATTTCAAAACCAGCCCCATCCTCCGCCATGAAATATGTCATACAGTAACACATAAACAAGGAGTTGAAAAAAGCTACATGGGGGAGTCAAAGGGAATACACACATCTAGCTCAACATTGCAGAGACATGCCATGGCGTGAAAAGAAGGTACAAAATTTGAAAAGATAGCTTGAAACCTTTCAAGTACTGTTCGAGAAGAAGCCGAACAAGACGTGTAAGCAGAAACCGGCGCCTCAGTCCTTCGTACATTGCTTCCAGTATCCTTACCAACAAAGAAACGACGCCGCCACAGCGTGCGGTATCGTAATCGACCTTGTGGCATGTTTTGAAACAGGGCTGTTCGGTCGACTCCTTCCAGGCTTTACAGTTTCATATTTCACATCACACGGATAAATTGACTTGTCATTCCGGAACACCGTTGTTGGGGCCGAGGCCGGAGCTGGCCGCAGAGGCACAAAAGATGTATCTCGATACAAAGGATCGTGATCAAGGTCGAAGCCTAAGGCATCGATCACCTCGACGCCTCAGTCATGTAGGTCAGGTCTTACACAAAGGGGGCATTAGGTACATACACACACTCACAGGTGAGCGGTCAGGTCCCAGATTGAACCCCCGAGGGACCTTTTGAAACCAAGCACAACTATAAGAATCGAATTTGAAGCTACGGGGAAGCCAGTGACTGGCGTCTTGGCCACACTTGCTGTCCACTTCGACCGCTGTTCATGCTTACCATAACAGAGTCAAGATGATAAATATTCTCTCAGTTGCAAAGAGACAGACTCATCATGTTATTTTACTGCTCAGGAAGGTTTACAGCAACAGAAAAGTGTAGGCTTTTAGGTGGAAACTGAAAACCTTCTCAAAGAGGAAAAGCAGACCCAAACGTATGATCCTGGGCGCACCTGTGGTTTAGGCGGCAGTGTCGTTTGTTAGTATGGTTTTCTCGTATGACTTTCAGCCCACCATCAGTCCACTCCAAGACAGTCCACTCTGATGGGAACATTTGGGTTGAAGGCAACCATGCAGGGCAAGCCTGTCACTGTATGCTAATACGGGAGCATTTTTTGGAACAATGGCATAGCGAAGCACCTCCCTATAGGTCGCACCGTCTCTTATTCCTGCCAAAAGGTGTGTCGTCCAAGGACGTTATATCTGTCACGAGATATACAGGGTATTGGCACACATAAAAAGTGGCCTCTGGCTGCTCCCCTTATCGCGTGACAATATATCTACAAGGACTTGGCTCTGGAGCGCGCGAGCGGCGCTTAAGTTGACTACGTGGACTTTTCTGAAGTAGTACCAACAGCAACAAAATCAAATCGACGCATCGAGTAGCTAGCAAATTTCCTTCGGTCTTGTAAACACGAAAAATCCATTTCATATTTGTACAGTGATGAACTGAATTATGAAGACGGGAAGAAATGTAGGCTAGCAAATGCCTTTAGCAGAAGAAAACTTTGTTCACTTTTTCAATTGCTAAATACTTTTTACGAGGGTAATTACAAGAGTCTACAGGTAAACCATCCTAGCTTTATTCCCGTCGGAGCTTGATGTAATTGCTGTGAGTGACTCCCCGTGGGGTATTTGATTGAGCCGGGGGGGGGGGGGGGGGGT
>NW_024467617.1:11507-105382 GCF_000804445.1 Metarhizium album ARSEF 1941 | reverse complement strand
GGGGGGGGGGGGGGGGGGGCGGTTCGGAGGCATTTCTGGTCCAGGCTGCTGGAATGGAGACGTACAGCTCGGCACAGGACCTGGAGATGGCGGTATGTCACCCGCTCCAGACGGAGACGTTCCGGGTCGGTAACTGGGGGGTTTTCCCTGAGCTCTCAGCCGGATGCCTTCCCGGATCATCCGCTGACCGCGTTCCGGGCCGGTAAGTCGGAGGTTTTCCCGAGTCATCAGCTGGAGAGCTTTCTGGCTTATCCGTCGATGGTGTTCCGGGCCGGTAAGTGGGTGGTTTCCCTGAGTCATCACTCGGAGGCCTTCCTGGCCTGTCCGTTGATGGCGCTCCAGGCCGATAAGTAGGTGGTTTTCCCGAGTCGCCACTCGGAGGGCTTCCTGGCTTGTCCGGTGATGGCTCTCCGGGCCGGTAAGTAGGTGGCTTTCCTGAGTCGTCGCCCGGAGGCCTTCCAGGCTTGTCTGTTGACGGCTGCCCAGGCTTACCAAACGGCGGCAAACCTGGCAGGTGAGTTGGAGGTTTTCCTGAGTCATCACCTGGAGGCCTTCCTGGCTTGTCTGTTGACGGCGTTCCGGGCCCGTCAAACGGCGGCAAACCTGGCAGGTGAGTTGGAGGTTTTCCTGAGTTATCAGCCGGAGGCCTCCCTGGCTTACCTGATGATGGCGCTCCGGGCCGGTAAGTAGGTGGCTTTCCTGAGTCATCGCCCGGAGGCCTCCCTGGCTTGTCCGTTGACGGTTGCCCAGGCTTACCAAACGGCGGCATTCCTGGCAGGTGAGTTGGAGGTCTTGCAGGTTTATTATTCGACGGTGCTCCAGGCCCGCTACATGGCGGCCATCCCGGCAGGTGACTCGGCGGTCTTCCCGGCAGGTGACTCGGCGGTCTTCCCGGCAGATGACTCGGCGGTCTTCCCGGCTTATTAGTTGACGGTGCTCCAGGCTTACCAAACGGCGGCATCCCTGGCCGCTGAGTTGGAGGTTTTCCCGGTCTGTTAGTTGGCGGTGCTCCGGGCTCACCAAGTGGCGGCAATCCCGGTGCGTAGACCGGAGGCGCTCCCGGCACATGAGCCGCAGGTATCCACGGCAGATGAGCCGGAAGCATCCCCGGCTTATCCGTTGACAGTGTTCCCGGCCCGCCGGGCGGCGGTGTTTCGATCCCACCCGGCCCCTGAGTACCTTGACTTTGAACAAAGTCGGCGGGATTGAGTTGGCCCTTGACTCTTGCGTAAATGCCGGGCAGTCCCTTGTGCGCACAGCCGAGGCCAAACGAGACGACGCCGACAATCTCCCTCGACTTGGAATCAATGAGCGGGCCGCCACTATCGCCATTGCAGGAATCCTCGTCGCCTCCTCCTGCGCAGACCATGTTGTCTGTGATTGGCGGCCCGCCGGCCTTGCTGATCAACTTGGCACACTGAGCGCGCTCTACGACATTAAGGCTGACCTCCTTCAACAAGTCGGGCGACGGCCCTCCCTCTTTCAAGCTGCCCCTAAAGGTGAAAGTCAGAACGCGCCTGATAGGTGACGATGGAAAAATGCCTCTGAGCTACACATACCAACCAGCTACCGTTACCGAGGACCCGGGTTTGGGGTCGGTTCCCTGCTGCGGCAGCTTGCCGTACCTGACTGTGCTGCTTTCTCGGATACTTGGCGATATGGTGAGGAGACAAAGGTCTTTGTCAAGCGACGTCTTGCCATTGAAACCACGGTGCACGCGGCTCGACTGAATCGTCGAGACTTTCCCGCCGCTCATGCGATTCTATTCACCATTGCATTAGAGTGCTTCTGGAAAACATGGGCAACCGGAGCAGCTCGGAGTGTCTGGTGCTCCACCCACGAGTGACGACGATAGTGAAGAAGATAACTTACAAGCGATCCGGCGCGGATCATGGACCTCGGACGCAAGCTTTTACAACAATGAGCGGCGGTCAGGACGGTATCTTCTCTGATGAGCGTGCCGCCGCAGAAATTGGAACCGCCCCCGGGAGGCATCAACGCAACGATAAAGGGAAAGTTGCCCTTGTCGGAGGACTCTCCGTCCACGATTTTGGTGGTAGGCCCTTCCAGCGGCAACGCAGTCGCCGTTTGCGTTTGCGCCCCCAGCATCGCCATGGCAGCCGCAACAGCCACCCGGAGCACCATTGTAGAGATGGAGAGGATTCTCTGTCATTGGCCTGCAATGAACAGATGACTATGTCGTTGGAGCTGGGACACTGCCGGGCATGAGAGCTCAAAGGAGCTTGCCCAGGCCTATATGTAGTTCCGCTCTCTGCTCGAGGCACAATGGCAGACTGCTGGCGCCTATGCAGCGTACACGGTGCAAAAGAGTGCAATGTGGAAGCCGACTTCTTGCGAAACAAGCTTCACGTTGGCATAAATCATGCTGGCATCGGGATGACTGGGCATGAAGTGAAAGGTCTCGATGAAACGCGTCTGGTGTGAACTAGCGAGCCGAGGCGACACCACGTCCACCCGCCTCGGACGACGATCAACAACAGATCAGTTGGAGGGGAGCTCGTCCACGATACTCAGCACCCATTTCGGTAGGTAGTGTCGTTCATGAGCGCTGCCGCGTACGACTTGCATCGTGTCTCGTCCCGGACGCAAGGCGCTCGGCGACCGCCACAGGGGCAGCCTGTGCCGTTGTTTGCACAGATAGCCGCGTTGTTGCACGGCATTGCCACGATGGCTATTTGGCAGTTGGTGGTGAAGGAGCCCGTCGGCGACTCGGTGGACGACGGCGTGATCGTGTGTCGGTCCAGAATAGTCTGGCGTTCATATACACTAAATTGTAAATTGGACAAAGTTTCCAAAAGCACAGTCTGGTAATACCGTAAACCCATGCTCTGCAATGGCTCCGCAACATCCCCGTCCAAATGGGTCCCCCCTTGCCATCGCAGTCGCCAACTATCTTGGCACCGGGCATACAAAATGCCCTCATTCCTAGTCCTCGGCATGCCGTCTCAAGTAGTGGTTATCCAGCCAAACCACTCCACCAAAGCGTACAAGACACCATGACTTGACACCAAGTGAGACGGCATCAGGTCGGGTACCCCAGATTTTTATGCCACTTTTCAAACATGAGGCCCCAAGTTTATGCGCATCTCGGGACGAAGAGCGCGGGCCACATCACTACGACCCGGTGATGGCTGGTGCCGGCGGGCCTCTTGTGCCAAAGTGGCCAAAGTACAAAGGTGATTTCTGTGCTGTTTGGCATTTTGAATGCGCATCCCGGGGCGCGGCGAGTCGACTACTGTCCCCTGTTCCACGCATGAATGAGCTGAGCCCCCCAGCTGCGGCATTTGTCAAGGCCTCTTCCTTCGATCCTTCGGGTACTGATCTTCAGCGCTAGTTTGGCCTCATCTGCGATCTGCGAACGACGCCTTGTTCGCACAAGGAGTGCCACGAGCCAATTACAACGCCAGCGAGAGCACACGGCTGCTCAACGCAAAACACAAACATGGGGCTTGACTGCCGGGACAGCCACTGCACCGTCTACTTGGCCAGACAAGGCAGACAAGCTTGAGGTGGGAGGCGAGAGGATGGCGCATCCGTCGGCCTAGGCACATCAGCATACAAGTATTTGAGCAACTGGCAACTGGCCGAGAAGGAGAAGGGTTATCGCATCACAGGACGGCTTTCATCCGAGCACCTTTGGCACTGCCCCCTGAGGGATAGCCAGTCCAAAAAAAATTAAAAATTATCGGAACAATGGTGGCCTCAAGATCCTTGCAACTACACTGTGACCAAGGGCGCGAGTGCAAATTAGGCAAGTAATGATGGCTAGGCGGGCAAGCAAGACTCGGGCCGCGATGGCGGGTGAGGCCAACAAGCCCATCTTGGCCTCCTTGCGGCGAGCGTGATGACCCGCGGGCACAAAGACTGGGTTCAACAAGAAGCACTTTGAGCTCGTGGATGCATCAAACGGCACCCTCGTCAATCTTCCCCAAACGCCCATTAGGGGGCTTAGTTCTTGTGGCTGTTACGCGGAAAAAGCCTCAACCACATGACTAGCTGCAATGCACAAAGGTTGCAGCTATCACAATGCCCTTGTAGGCTACTATTAGGCTTGGGCACTAAGGTATCGAGATAATAAAGTATAAAGAGGTGTTGTCTCTGTATTGCCTAGTTAAGTTATATATATAAGTACTATTATATATATAAAGCTCTTATTAGTTGAGTCTGTTAAATGAAGGAACTAGGAACCTTTAAGACTATATAATATTATATGTAAATATAAGCAAAATGCTCCAAGCCTTAATCTCTATAACCAGCCCTTGTTATAGTGGCAGATTGACTTCAGGCAGTATCGAACAGGCTGGCAACAACGAGCCACAGGG
This sequence comes from Metarhizium album ARSEF 1941, assembly GCF_000804445.1. Lineage (NCBI taxonomy): Eukaryota > Fungi > Ascomycota > Sordariomycetes > Hypocreales > Clavicipitaceae > Metarhizium > Metarhizium album. The sequence goes on along the minus strand of NW_024467617.1, from coordinate 101,039 downwards.
TGCTAACACGTCCTACGACCATGGCAAGACGTTTCAACAGAAGCCTCGGCATGCAATCCGGCACGTGTCTCGGCATCACGGCGGCCCTGACACGCCCAGCGGCTCCATTCTGTATGGCGCCCCGAGTACCGACCGTACCAGCGACTGCGCCAGGCTTACTCGAGACGCAGGTCGGGAGGGTGGACGGCGTCCGGAAACATTCAGTCCATTTGAAGCGGCACCCGCACAAGAGCTGGATCACGATGATGAGGACTTGGAGCAGACGACTTCATTCACACATTACATCGTGTAGTCTTAAGATCCTTGGTCCCTTGATGAAGGGGATCTAGCTAACAAGAGCTGTTGATGCAAGAAGATGTCTGGGCGTGTAAACTTGGCCTAGATGATCCAGGCATCAAGGGGTTTCTTCATGCGTTGGTCCCCAAACCCACAAGTGGCCTATAAGAGCATCGTGATAGCTACAAACTTTTGTGCATTGCAGCTGGCTAGTCATGTGGTTGAGGCTTTGTAGCACTTGACCGCAAGTTCCGTGTAGCATATAGATTTACGTGCCAATGACTCGATGCCCAGGATTCAGATGGCCGCCAGCCACTTGATCTGGCACCGCGGTCAATAGTTATATGAATGAACCTAGTGGGCCTGAGCGTCGGGACTCGGGATGGCACGGCCATGGAGCTGAGTCGCGCAACCTAGGGTGTGTGACACAGGTCTTCGGGTCCGCGGCCGTAGGCCACGTGGCCATGGGATGATTGAACGGCCAGGGTAAGCCGTATTTACAGCCCTATCATCTTCGCATTCCAGACACACGGTCAAGTCCAGGGTGAGAAGATATGTGAAAGTTTGGTGCTCGATAGCTACGGTTCAGAGTGACCTGTTCTGCCGTGACCTGCTTGCTACCTGCATGCAAACCTATATGCTATCCAGGACCAGCCACGGCGAGGCTGCCAGCCTAGTCAAAGTAGTCAAATGAACGTTTTCCAGTCACTAGGGGGACCAAAGGTCGTCTCCTCGTCTCGCGCTGCCCTGAGCAGACGACGTGGTCTAGACTCCCCACCAACAAAGGCGCATTGCGTAGTGGACAACACTAGTTTCCAGTTTATTTCCAGGCATCAAAATTCTTGACTCGTCTTTAAGATTGCCCGGGCTTGACAATGCGTGACACGCAACACCCGTGTCGTGGTAGAATGCTTGCGTGCGTGGCTGTAAGGTAGCAAATGACTCCATCGTCAGCAGCCTCCAAGATGGGCGCTTTTACTTCAAGTAGTAACTGGGGATGCAAACACTTGGCCCGAGTGCTTCCTTGGAAGGCTGTACGGCCAAGACGAGTCATACTTCTGCATTAGATTGCCGTCTCATGTGTTGTTGTATATTGCATCAAGCATGAAGACAGTGTGGCAAATCCTGCGGTGACAAGAGCAGGTTTTAAGACGCTAATGGAAGTGATATAAAGCCACTGCACCAGCATTTATTTCCAGGAACCATTCTACAATCCCATCTTTACTTATATCAAAGTAGTCAAGTCACGTATGGTTACTTGGCTTCACTCTATTTGCAATTTACTCGGTCAGTCTGTTGCTCCATTACTCTTGGGAAACAAAGATGCGCCACTCGTACGCCACTGTCCTGCTTCTAGCAGCCAGGTCGCTTGCCGCCCCGGCAGATGAGGCCAAGGAGAGTGCCACCGGCCCCGACGCTCCAGCTGGTGTCCTGCGGCTGCCTCTGGTTCCCATTACGATTGAGCCGAGACCTGCTGGCGTCAGCCGACCAGCGCGTCATGCCCAGGCCGACTTGGGAGTTTTTGGATATAGCGGCCGACATCCGTTACCAGGCTTCGGGGTGATTCTTGGGATTGGCACGCCGCCCCAGGAAGTCGTCGCGGAAACGGATACCGGTTCTGATGCGCTTTGGGTACCCGATGTACGGGCTGGCAGGACGAGAGTGGAACCTGTTTCCGTCTTCTTCGACAGGTCCCGTAGTACCAGCATAAGAGATCTTCATATGAAGGACGGCCGGCGGTACACGCATGAAGTGGCCGAGTTCGACGTGATGGCGGACGTGGTATCCATAGGCGGTGCGTTGCCCCGTTTCTGTCTTGGAGCGAAAGAAGAAGAAGAAAAGATGGTCTAACGTTATCACAGGTCGTCCGCTCGGCGAGATCTATTTTGGCGTTTGCAACGTGGACAAGCCTCCTACATCCTTGGGGCGCCACGTTGGCATCCTCGGCTTGGCCCCAGGGAAGAACAAAGACCAGTTCATCATACAGAAGATGCTCGATCAAAACATTGTGGATGACGGCTCTTTCAGCATGGGTGTCGACGAACAAGGCGAGGGCGCCATTATCTTTGGCGGCTATGACACTAGGAGGTTCTCTGGGCCTCTTGAGAAGTTCCCGCTCCATTCCACATCCAGGGTTAAGTGAGTAAGGGAGCCACGGCCAAGGCAATAGTCCTCCCGAACTAACAAACTATGCGACAGATACATTGTCAACATGAAATCAGTGACGCTGTCTGATAGCACCACCGCCAATCAAGTCATGGCAGATCAAGGGCTCACCATAGGGCTCGATTCTGGGTGCCCAGGTCTCGCCGTGAAGAAGCCCATCTTCACCAAGATTCAGAAGGCGCTGGCGGCCACATTTACTCATGGCGTCCTAGCAGTAAACTGCGACAAGCTGCAGAGCACAAACGTCACCCTGGCGATGAGCGACAACGTGTCCGTCACCATGCCCCTCAAAGACTTTGAGTTGGATTTGCCGGAGCTTGCGACTGGAGGCAACTGCTTGGCGGCAATTTCTCTGAGCGACGACCGCGCCTCGGCCGGTAAGAGACCCCTGCTGCCATGAAATGAAGATTTCTCGTCGGCATTGGCCACAGCTTCGAGGTGGGACTAATTTTGCGCCGTTTGTTGATTAGATGTTCGAATTGGCCACCACTTTTTACGCAGAGCTCATGTCGTCTACGGAGACAAGAATGTTCACATTGCTCGGGGCAGCAACTGCGGCTCCAACGTTGTCGCCATCGGGGGCGGCGGCATTCCAAGCGGCGTTGTGGGCGAATGCGCCGAACAGCCGCTCGGCCCAATTTCCACCCCTCCGAGGGCGCCTGCCGACGAGCCGTCTCCGTAGAGCCGCCTCCACAAAGTCATCCGAGTCAAGGGTGGTTGACAATGTCTTGGGCATTTAGGCCAAGGCTGTATGTTTAGCTGGATGGGACGTGCTCCGTGGAGTGACTTGTACTTATACAGACTTACTATGCATTTCTGTGTACCAGAGACTGGCTCGTGTCATTTTTGGGTTTTTCTCTTGCTTCCGGGTAGGTAACTTATACATTAACACACTACGGAATGACGGACGAGCCCACATGGCAGCAACCTGCACGCGGCTAGCGCCCTTCGGCAGCGGCATTGACTGATTGGCCAATGGGCTGCTCCACCACGCACGACTCTCCATCACCACCACACGCGCTCCGCGTCTTGTAACCCCAATTGACCACATGCCAATTCGCATAGCCCAATTCTACCGAGTCCTCCCACCGCCAGTCCACCTTGGTTGCCAAACATGTTTGGAGCGGCTCCAGCAGAGCCGACTGGCTGCGACATAAACCTCACAGACCGCCTTCGCCCCGTGCTGCCCAAGGACGTAGCCTTTGTCATCCACCACCTCTCAACACCCCCTCGAAAGACGGATGCCATCTACTCGGCACCGCCTGACCGACGACCCGATCGAACCTACCGCGAGAATCACTTTCTCACTGTATCAATCAACATCCCACAAAGCGAGCCAGAGCCCGAGAGGCAGGTTATCGTGCTTGGCATTGAAATCTTCATCTACACCACTGCCCATTCCACCACCTTGTTTGTCTCCAAGGCCGATTCAACCGGGTATTTGCCCCTGTTGAACCTCCCCCTCGGCACACCAAGTCCAATCCGCGCAGTCTGCGCAACATTCATCCGACACCTCGTTGCTGCGCGGCGACGCCAAGGCATCCCCCTCGTCGTCAGCCTGTTCGCCAGGTCGCAGGGCCAGTACCTCTTCCCGGGGAGCGTCGACCACGGCGCCAAGCACGTCCTCGACGACCGGGCGCTGGTCAAGTGGTGGTGCCGCGTGCTCGACCCCCTCATCACGTCTCCGCCAGACAATGGCATGACCTGGAAGAATGCAAAGGGCTACCTCGTGATCCCGGGACTGGACTCGCACGAGACGCGAGCCTTTGTGCCCCGCACCGCCGCGGCCTCTTCATCATGGTCCCTCACACACCCGCTCCAGAGGATCTCGCATTATACCCGAGAATACGATCGGGTCCCGCTGCGATGCCTCATCCCGCGCTTCCCGGACGATCCCAAGTCCCGCTTCCGCGACGAACTAGACCAAGAGGCCGGCCAGTCCGGCCCCATGCAGACCGCCGGCACCTGGAACACCGTCAAGACGCTGGACGTCTTTTGGGACATGATGGCCTTCAGACAGGAGTGCTCGAGCGGTAGGATGACGGGCTTCATATGGGTCGTCTTTGACGACGAAACTCCCTCAGCGGCCGTCTGCGGCGGGGCTCCTTCGCCTGCAGCCTCTCACGAGCCGCCGCCCGTGACGATCAAATCTCTTCCCTCCGGGACGGACAAGCCTGAAAAACAGGCAAAAAGAAGGTCAAAACGGAAAAAGTTCAAGCTCAAAGGGCCCATCAGGCCCCGCCAGCCGCGGGCCAAGACCGAACAGCGAAACTATCTTCTCATGACCCCGACCCTCAGCCCGTACTATTACTGGCCCGTGCAAGGCCGCGGATCCGGCATCATCAGTGAAACCATGTACAAGCGCGTGGTGGAGTTGATGCTGCACTTGGACTTTTCCAGCTTGGACAAGGCAGTGGCCAGCTCTCGGCGATGGACGAATGAGGGTGGCCTCGGAAGTGACTGGGGACAGACGGTCGTTGGCGCGCAGGAGCCGACGACGACTCCTGCCGCAGAGCATGGTGAGGGCAAGAGTGAGGGCGAGGTGCAGAATGTCACGTGTTTGGTGAAGAGGAAGAGGACAGATACGAATGGAAAGGGAACGGTAAACTTTCTTGGCGCAGGGCTCGTCAAGAGGAAGGCCAAGGAGGAAGCTGACGCCAGAGTTCACGTCTTGACGTCCAGGTTGGTCAGAAAGAAGCCCAAGGCCGGAGAGTGAATGGATCGGGGACCTAGACTCTGGGCACAATGAGTGTCATGTCGTGGCTTGCGAGGAGTTGAAGCGCCTTGTTCATATATACATGTGGCAATCCAGCCATGGTTACTCGGCCGCGTCGGTCGTTTGAATCACTTCTTCAGATCGCCCATGTTCACAGCAGACAAGGCCGGGCCCCCGCCCAAGACGGCCAGGACGTTGCGCATGCTCAGCTCCTCAAAGGCCTCGTGCGTCTCTACCGTCCCACCGCCATTGTGACAGGTCAGCATGGCTCTCCCCTCTGCGGCCAACCTGCGCAGTCCCTGGTGGACGTGCGGCTCATTGGCGTGCACGTCCAGCGCCACGGAACTGAGTCTCCCCGTCTCGAGGGCTGCCACCAAGTCGTCCTCGTTGACCAGTGCTCCTCTCGACACGTTGACAAATCTCCCGCCCCGGGGGAAATGTTTCAACGTGGACGAGTCAATCAGGGTTCCGCCACCGTACGCCGCAGGCGTGCATAGCACGACGCAATCGGCGGCTTGAAGCAACGACTCCATCGACTCGTGGAAGCCGGCGGAGAGGGCGCGCTCGACGGCGGCAGGTTTCCGCTCAGTGTCAAAGTAGCGGATGTCCATGTCGAAGCCGAAGCGACACCTCGTGGCTACGCGCTGGCCGATACTTCCGAGGCCGACGATGCCGAGGACGCGACGCCGCAAGTTGTGACACTGCGCAGGCGAGTCAAGGTGGCAGGCTGAAAAGGCGGACGGCGAGCCGGCCGTCGCGGCCGCGACGCACCACGGGATGCGGCGGAACGTGGAGATGACCATGGCGACGGCCAGGTCGGCAACTGCGTCCGCGGCAGCCGCCCCTCCGTTGCAGTAGATGATGCCTGCGGAGGTCTCGTCAGCAACGCACGACCCAGCGGTGCCGTCGCCTCGCGCAGACGCGTCGCCTCACCTCGCTCGCCCAGCAGCTTGGTCTCGACCCAGTCGTACCCGGCGCCGGCGCTCGCAAACACCCTCACGCTGCTCGGCAGCAGCGCGATCAACTCGTCGTCCCACCGGCCCATCTCGCCGCCTGTCCGCCACGACGGCCGAAACATGGCCTGGAAGCTGCCCCATTTTCCGGCTCTCAGGCCCTGGATAAAGGGCGCTCGCTGCCGTTCATCCGCCGAGGGTCGGACGACTTCATACTGCGACGACAAGAGCTCAAACGTGTCGTGGTTGAAGCGAATAGGGTCGCCGAGGTGCAGGACGCGCGGTTTCGGCTCGGATGTGCCAACCAGCGTCGGGTGGCGAGGCGGATGCGGCACGGGCGAGCCCGAGCGCGGTGTCGAGCCGGGCACGGGTGTGTTGTAGGGCTCTGCCATGGCGGTGGGGGCGCCAGGGCAAGGACTTGGCTGATGTGTGGCGGTTGCGGTCGATGATGTCGGGGGAGCAGGCCAAGAGCCATGAATGCCGCGGGCGAAAGATGGTGAAAAAATATCGTCTCTTAATTCAACCGGGGTCGCGGTCAGGGTCAAGGTCAGGGTCAGGCGCGGCGCTTCCCCCGCCTTGATTGGCCCCACCCGGGCGCCCCCACCACCACCGGCAGTCGGGGACCCCCACGAATGAGTGCGGATGCGCGCGATGCCTGCCGACTGCATGCTGAGCAACTTCAACACCCTTGAATTAGGAAGGTGCGATTGCACCGCCGCAACAAGTCGCTAAATAGCAAGCGCGGAATAAAATTTCCCCGGTTAGTCTCTCCCTGGCGTGTGTGAACCAGCGGTCCGTTTTGCACTCCCATAGACAGTCGACATGGAAATCTACCAGCGAAGCCAAGCCTTCACTGAGAAAGATGGCTATCAAGAATTCGACTTCACAAAACTCACTATGAAGGGACAAAATCACCAATATTTCCACGCTATTACTAAGAATGGCATCGACACGTGCTCTCCAGTGGATGTAAGTCGACTCGAACGGTCCCAATACCCATCGAAAACATTCAGCCGCTTTGCTCAGACCAGTCCTCGCGGGCGCCAGAGCTCTCCCCATCAAAGTAGTACATAAGGGAACTAAATCCGCTAAATTACGGCGATTCACCAGCCGGACTCAACATTAACCCAACAAATATTATAGTTGATGGCAGTCATCGCCCAGTCATGATTGATTTTGATACCTGCCATCACCACGGTCAGAAGCTAGCTCCCAAGGCAGGTACGTGGGGTTGGCTCATAGAGGGGTCGGAATTTGCGAGGTAAACTTAAGATATATAACATGAATCCTTCTGAAAGATGGAGGGCCGAAAAACAAACGCGAACGATAATTTTTATCAAGAAGCTTAGCTAACAATGAGCCTCTTAACGCGGCAGAACGGATTAGAATTCTCGCATTCAAACTGGTCAATGTTGCATGCCAATGCAGGAGCCCCAAATAGATTTGTTTATTTATTAGCTGTGTCAAACAGGTGCTATTTATGACTGCAATATATTGTTTTGCGATAATCCACAAGCCAGGGATATTGACACTAGAGTCTTTCCACCTTGAGTCTAAATATCTTTTGGTATTGTTCGACTGCGCAACACGATGTCTCTTACTAGTCAGGTTCCAAGTGCTCCCGAAACCCGCCCCGCCACTCCTGTCTCGCCGGACGAGGGTTTGTGGATGAAAGAGATGATGGGATCCGATCGCGAGAAAGTACCTTCTACAAGGTATAATATAACCTGCTGTGCTGGAAAACTAGACTTGAAACATGTTGACTAAAGGAACCTAGTGTTTGTCTCACTCTACTCTATTACAGATGTGGCGTTTCCTCTAATGCTAAGCTAGTTGCAGCTCTATCGAGTGTTGCCAAAGTTTTGTTATAGTCTGAGCTATGCTCGACCTATCAATAGATGCATTGGAATGGACGTGACGGGACACGGCCTGCCTGCCTCTTCGTTGACAACCTATACAGTGCTAGATGGGCGAGCTTAGGGCAGCTTGTTCTAAAATTGGGTTTAGTTTGCTGCCGACGACTACATCCCGTCTGACGTTGTATGATAAAGTAGTTGCTAGTGATTATCGGCGACTTTTTTTTGACCATTAGTTACTGCTATACATAATACTTGCAGGGAAAATTCACCCTTGTATCCTCACATACCACCGTAGCAGCTAGATTACTCACGATCCCATCAAGCTCTTCTCCACGGTTCCAATGCCTCTATGTATGGCGGAGTGTGCCTCTAGAAATGGAGCCTGTGGTGTCCGTCTTTGGAGGATGGCAAACCGACAGATGGTGTGGTAGTGGGCTGGCGAGGGAGGCTTGATGGTGCACACGTGCTAGGCAGCCCTTTGTGCTGCTCTCGTCCTCGTTCTTATCCTCGACGTTGTTCGTCGCCGTTTAGGCAAGTTGAAGCAACGCAGCATCATGGAAGTGAGTTACATCCGACGGGGGAGCCATCTGAGCCACAAGAGTCACCGTCCAACTGCGAGACGAGACTGCCTCTGCTTTGACAAAATAATACGATGGACACAATCCCACGTGTATCCACCATGACTTTGAATGGAACGTATTTCTTCACAAGAACACAAGGCCAAGGCAGGTTGACAAGGATTCGGTGTATGGCTATTCTCATCCACTTTCCCACCTGGCTGAAGCCCCAGCGGCAGACGAGCAGTCTGGATAGCTGGCGCCCAATTCAGCTCGCCTTAACTTGACGATTAACCAGGCCAGTTGACCGCAGATTTTCTCAGTAGATTACGCCCACCTGTAGGCAATGCGTCCTCAGTCGTCAAGAAGAGCCGTAAAGCAGAGTTGAAAGCCGCAAGCTCGGGCGGAGAGAGGCAGGTCTCCAACCGGCGGTAGCTGGAAGAAGTCGCCGCACAGCAAGACGCTGACACGACCAAAATGCAGGAGGTGCCAAGTAGCAGGGAGGATGGGGTCGTCGATCAAAGAGAGCACTTGATATCAACCATCAACTTCGCGTCAGCGATCTGGAAGCGGCAGTCCCAAAACAGGGCTCGCAAAGACTGCAAGGTAGCAACCGACAAAATCTGACCTTCCTCGCCTCGACGCGGAGCCCTACGAGACTGTGGAGGGCCTTGCCGAAGACGTTGGACGCGGCAATACCTGCAGGAGCAGCTCGGAAGACCAGCTTCTGCCGTCCAACCTCAAGTGAGAGCTCTTGAATCCCCGCACACGTCGTCGCGGGCAGGAGGATCGGAGCATAGAAAAGCTCGGCTCAATAAACGTCTTTTAAACTAGCATCATTTTCTCTGCCGCTTGCCACAAGGGTTCACGTCATTTGTCTTGCAGTATGTAGTTCCATGACGCCAGCTTTTGGGATTTTTCGGGGCGACCTTTCTTGGAGGCACATTCTGAATTTAACAAGACCCTTTTTGTAACTGACTTTTCTTTCTGGGAGAGCTTCAACGCTACAAAAGTTCTTAGTTCCGCAATATTCTTCACGCACTTCCTCGATCTTGCCGTTTTCGTCGGGAAAACATCGTAATTCTGCCAAAATTGGATTGACTGGCCCGGAGTAGAAGGGCAAGCTCCCTCCCTTGTCGACAGGCTGGATAGGTTGCAGCTCAGTCGGGTAGCTGGGTCTCTGCATCGGCTGAGAGCGATACTTTGTCCAAAACGACCGCATGCGCTCGAATTGCCTGGGCGTGAACGTTTCCATGCAAGAACTATGTGCGCCCCAAGCATTAGTCTTTCAAGACTTGTCCTTTCGTCCTCAGGTCTTGAGGGGCGTGGGCAAACTCACTCGGGTATATAGTTCATTGGGTTGTGAACGGGATCGTTGCCAGGCTCTCCAGGACAAGTGTCGAGTGGTGGCATCGCAGAGCACCCGCGCGATGGGCCTGCATGTGCGGGAGTGTCGTCAATCTCGTCGCCGTTGCCGATGCAGCCGTTCGCGAATGTGTGCATCAGTCCGAACCAATGACCGACCTCGTGAACGACGACCTGTTTATCCGTATAAAGCCAGATGGCCGCAATCATGATGCCATCCATTTCAATCCCCAGCGGCGTTCCCACCATGTCACTTGGCCAGCTAGAGATGGAAGCGTCAATTCCAGGTCCCCTTGGATGGTTCGCGTAGTAAATATTCAAATGTCGGTTATCGCCCTTGTGGTGTAGTAGCTTCATACGCTGCTCGTCCTCGCCCTCGGAAAGTTGTGGATTCACAGTCCAACTTGCACTTTTCAGGACAAATGAGATATTACCCGGCTTATAATAGGTATTGAGAAAGGCTATCTGCTCATGTATGGTATTGTTCTATGGTGACAAGTCATGACATGTTAGTCGCCAGGTCTAACCACGTTTCTGGCTTGTGCAAAACTCACGCTGAAGTGGCTGAAGTGTGTTTCTGACATTGAGATGACGTGCACGTAGACATCAACAACAATCGCTGGAGGCGTATGGGTTGTTTCGTTTCGACGAAGCAAGTGATGCTTCTCCGCAGCCGCCAGCTCGCGGTGAGCAGCCAACAACGCCGCCGGGGCTTGCTCAACAGCGCAAGGTGAATCTCCGACATGGCCTGGCGTCGTGAAAGCTGCCCCGAGTCGCACGAGGCCGGCCAGCACCACAGAGATGAGAGGCTGCATATTGACAGGGTGTACGCCCGTGGTATTTGAGAAATGATGGGGATGAGCGAAATGCTAGTTGTGTGACTATGAACTGGTTTGGCCCAAGCGGCAGATTCTTTGATATTTATAGTGCTGGTAGTCACTGATTAACCTATGAAGCTTTCGTCGCCCGCTCGGCTTGTCCCCAGGTTCCCTATCCACGATCATGACCTTTTTGTGCTTGTTACTTGTAAAAAGAGAGGATGTCTGCTGACGCGTGTCCAAATTACTCGAGAACAGCTGGATAACCTAGCTTTAGATTCCCACTACGGAGTATAACGGAAATGCATTATACGTCGTAAAATTAAACAAATGCGTTAAGCGCATGGATTAGCACTTATGCTGGGTACATTGACGTAGGCTAGAGATTATATGCCACAGTCATGGAAATATGCCTAGTTGTGAGGTTTCACGTTTGACTCGTGCAATCGTGAATGGACTACTGCTAGTGTCGAGGCGGAGTCGTCATGGAGGGCCCGTTAACGGCCAGTGTAATGCTCTGGGCTTGAGCGGAGGGATTATCCGACGGCATGATTCAGCATGTCGGCACGTGGCTCTCGGTACTCGGCGATAGCCTTCTTGACAACAGAGCGGACACCGATGGATGCCCATGCGGATATGGGACTCGAGGCGTGCGACATGTCCTCCTGGTGGACAGAAGAAAGAGGCAAGCGCGTTCTCTGCAGCTCCTCAATGGCGGGACAAGCATCCAAGATGATACTCAGGAGCGAGGACCGGCCTGCTTAGTCAATTCCAAGCAGTGCCGTCCACGTCAAAAATAGGAAGAAAATTCGAGGCGCGACCTGCAGTCTCCGATTGATTGGGGCGATGGACACAGCAGTCCGACAATCATCACACACGGGGGACGAGGATGAGGACGCGAGTCATGGGTGGCCCTGGTTCATGCTTGATGGCCCGAGAGACCGGCGTAGCCGGCCGGCCTTTGCCTCGACACCTGACAAGTTTAACAGCAACAGCGGTAACGTATCCCCTCGTCCGGCGGAATATTGGTACGCTAGCAGGGGTGCATGTAATGTCATCAAGACAGAGCCCCGTGGCGAGGTAGCACAAGGAGCTATTGCTATTATGCCCCGAGATGAATTACATCTTCTTCCCGTCGGTGAAATCGTGTCTAGCACTATCTAGTGTCCCTGAGTGCCACTTCACGGAATGTACAGATGTGGCTGAACCTCTGCGCTTCCGAGTGCGCGACCATTTCCTCTCCACAGCTACGCTCAGGTGTGGGAAAAGATGAAAAGGGGCTGCCCGTCAGATCATGTCAACGGCAGGAGAAAGGGCAGGTCAGGATGAGCGCCGTACCTGTGGGGCCCCGGCCGGGTGGGGCCGACCGGGCCGACCGAAGTCAGCCCGGGCGCGGCATCCCATCCTGCAAAAATTGATGCCATGCCCTCCATAACTTGGAGGCACATTTGGATTCCGCATCTGCAGCAGCAACACGTGCTGTCCTTGATCTTTGACAAGTAATCCGTTGCGAGGCCGACGGACATAAGCTAGACACAGTTCGGCGGCCATGTTCCCGCATCTGATACGGCTATCGATGTCATCCTATGGGCAACCAATACCACGCGCTGAGCCAAGACAAACTACAATCCACTGCCTCCCCTCGAAATAAACTTAGGATAGAATACTCTGTCATGCTGGAGCTAGTCCCGTTGCGTCGGCAGGATTATGCCGAGAACCTTGGCCCGGGGTCGGCCTTCTCTCGGGGCAGAGCTCCCCTGTAGAATCCCACATGGCTCCCGATAGAGTCATGAGCGGCTTGTCGTACAAGAGGGAGGAGCGCTTCTTGCACGCGACCATCACGAGTCATGTGATGCAGCGCGTATAGCCAACCCCTTGCTCCGCACTGGAATCTTGAACACCACGTGGTCTGGGATGCTGCTGCCTCTGTCGTCTTCTTAGTCGACACTACTAAGAAACCCACATCCCGGTCACCACGCTAATTTCAGCATCGTCGCCGGCAAGATAAGCTTTGGTCTCTATCTCTCGGTATATCTGGGCTTTACCCAAACAATTGCGCCAGAAGAACAAGCTATGCACGACAGATCCTCACGTCACTACCTCCTGCTCTAGCAAAGATGAATAGACGGAAATCCCGGGCCCCTGGAAGAGTTTGTATCTCTACAAGAAAGAGGCTCGCCGCTGGTTCAAGCCTGCGCCGTCGCAGTCATCATCCAACATGCGTCATTTGGCTCTACAAATGTGACCAGGGCTTGGAGCTAGCGACTTATATTCACATATAGTAACGTATTGTCCCAAAGGTCCTTGGTTCCCCAATCTGACGGACCCGACCAACAAGGGCTATTTATACAAGACAGACCCTGTGTGTGTAACCTGACTAGGCAGCCTTTGGGTGCCTCGTCGCCTTGGTACCCGGGCCTCATAGTGGCCTACCAGGGCATCGTGATAGCTGCAACCTTTGTGCGTTGCAGCTAGTCATGTGGTTGAGGCTTTTCCGTGTAGCAACCAACTACCGCGACGGCGATGGCCGGCTCTGCGTGGAAACCGCGGCCAGGAAACTCGAGACGCTGGTGTAAGTAAGAGAAAATCCAGGTCCCAGTCTCTGTCCATGCAGTTCATGTTGCTCCCAGGTTGTATGTGCTCTATGAACTTGTTGGCTGGGAGGGGTACGAGTTCGCCATCAGCTCCTTCATCCGATGTTGGCGAACTCCAAACAAATTGTGCGCATGCTTTTGGGATGGCGGAAAATCCATCCCGTATTTTGCGCCACATAGAAGTGGCTGTGAGAGTGTCCGGGACACCAGACCACTCACTCGTTCCATGTCTCGACGTAATCGGCCGAGTATATCATGGATCAACAATCAGCAAAGCCTCACAGCCGCCCGCAGGATCCTGCGTAACATGACGACATCTGATGCAACGGCTCCACTCACAGCGTTGCTCTTCTCAAGCCCCAACTCTTTAGTCACGGGCCATACGTCTCAAAAGGGCCTTGTTACCACGTATTCCGGCCCACTGCGGCATGTCGAGAGGATTCAAAGCTGAGTAGCCCGGCGTGCTTGGGCGGACCTTGCCTTGACCGTCTTCACCTGCATTGGCGGCAAAAGCCCAGGTTCTCGCTGCGACGTCGACGGCGTTTTACCCCGCGACGAGTCCGACGTGGCGCTGGCATCGACAGCGCAAGACGGCGCGTTCCCCGCGGCTCGTGACTGTCCCTCGGATATTTAACCAGGTCGGCGGCTGTCTGGCCTGGTCGACGCTATTCAGATGTCTCAAGAAGACGCAGACGACAGTTGTGGCGGCGCGGACTGTCCATCGCGTGCAGACACAACCATGGAGATCAAGACGGTGCTCACGACCGTCATCTCAGGATCCCGGTATCTCGTTCATCCGCAAGTGCTGGTAGGCTCGATCCCGTACATAACCATTTGTTCATGACCTTGGCGCATGAGCGCTCGCCTTGCTCCGACACTGAACCCTGAGCAGGGCACAATCCAGGAGACGATAAATCCCGATGTCATCGTCCCGGTGACTGTGCTTGAGCCGGAGCAGCTTTACCACCAGCTCGAGGGCACCCTTCGATTGTTCGACTTTTACGACGACGTGTTTACCCCCGAGTTTGGCAGCATTCTGATTGAGAAACCCGGCGGCAATTCGGGCATGGAGATTACGTCCGTCGCCGGCGTCAAGACGGTGATGCGCCTGCGCAACGACAGTGTCGCTGTGGCAAAGCGCTCCGTGAGAGACTTGCCGGCAGGCCCGTATCTTTTGCACGGGCCAAATGTCCACCAGGCGTGGAAGATATACAACGACACATTGGATGCCTTTGCGTTCGGGGTATACCCGGAAAGCGTCGACGAGATGGATGCGTACGAAGCCTGGACTGGGCGCCGAATGGTTGCAGACTGACCGACTCTCCTTCTAGATTTCAAGTCCTTCGGCTTCCGCCCGACATCGAGTCCAACCACACGTCCATTCCGGTCCCGTCGAAGCTATACAGCACCGTCCCTCCGGAGCAGGCGCCTCTCAGAGGCTACCGCTTCGCTGTCCCAGACTCCGTGCCCCTCAAGGGCATTCCCACCACCTTCTCCAGCAGCTCCTGGGCCGAGCTACACAACACCACGGCAGACTCGACCGCGGCGTTTGCCAAGCGGCTTATAGACCTTGGGGCGACTGTTGTCGGCAAGACAAAGTCGTCGCAGTTTGGCTCGGGGAGAGAGTGGGCAGACGTGGTCGCTCCCAAGAACCCGAGAGAAGACGGGCATCAGGATCCCGCGGGCGGCGCAACCGGCGCTGCCAGCTCCCTGGCTGGCTACGAATGGCTCAGAGCATCGACCGGCCTCGATTGTAGGTTCTGCCTCAGGGCCAAAGGGCACCCGGCGTGAAGATGTTGACCGGTCGGCAGCCATCGGGCAGTTGTTTGGTCCAGCGGCCGCCCAAGGGCTATTCGCGCTTCGATTCTCACCCCCATCGCTGGCCTTGGACGGCGCCCTGGGCAGCAAGCGTGACAGCATGGGCATCTTTGGAACTGATCTTTCGGAGCTGTACCACGACGCCGTGGCCGTTGTTCACAAAGCCCTGGCCGGTCCCCCAATCTCCTTCCCAAAGGTCATCATCTACGTGACGGACCTCTCGCACGCACACCAAAACGCCAGCATCAAACATGAACCGTTTCGAGAGGCAGTCGAGGCTTTCCTGGGAGTAAAGTCGACGAGGCTCAGCTTGACGCGGACGTGGGCGTCGAAACCGCCGGTAGAGGCCAACGGCCAAGGTCTTGACGAGTACATGAAAGACGTAAGGACTCGGTCCTCACTCACAGATGCAGCAAGCTGAAGGCACCGTTTCGCGTAGGCCCCGTTCCTCTCGTTCTGCTACGACTTCTACCACGACTTCGACAAGTTCCGCAGCGACTACAAAGCAAGGTTCGGCAAGGACGCTGCCACAGAAGCAACCGTCACGTACAGATGGTGCGTTGAGTTGCACTCGCATACCGACACGGTCATCCCTCGGTACTGACGGTGTGCAGGGACTGGGGGAGCAACGTCACGAAGCAGGCATACGACGAGTACCAGACTCGGCTGGACGTCTTTCGAAGGTGGTTCGGCACCACCATCATGTCTATGGACAGCGGCGGCGATGCTGTTCTCGTCGCTTCGTATCCAAGCCAAGCTCCCGTCTATGATGCGCCGTGCGTTTCTATGCCCCCTGCTGTGCGGACCGTTGCTTGTGCTAAATGATTGACCAGGAGACCCGGCAAGATCCATGGCTTCACGCCCGACCTACTTGCTTCTGTGCTGGGCGCCCCTCAAATCCTGGCACCATGTATGTTTCTCCAAGCAAGATTTGATCGCGTCACTGACAATCCAAGTTGCCCAATTCGAGTACCGCTCCAAGGTCAGCGGTCAGCCGGAACATCACCCGATATACGGCGCCATTCTCGGCCCCAGGGGCAGCGATGCGATGCTTGTGAAACTGGCAGAGGCGGCGTTCCAGCAGGCACAATGGCGGACAAAGGTTGACAGGGGGAGGTATGCGTTTGCGCCGGCACAGGATTCCGGGAAGGCGGATGGCAGGCCAGACAAGCAGCCGCCCGGCTCGCTGGAGGCTGCGCGGAAGGCCCTTGGATTGCCATGATTCGGCTTGGATTTGTGTTTCGGAGGAACAAGGCCGTAATGCGATGGCAGCGAACAGTGAATCATGCTGGGGAGATTGACTCGCAGGCCCGCGTGTTGCTTCATCCGTTGCGGAGGGCAGAATGTCAGACCAAGCAGCCATAGTTCCTGTCAGTAGGTAGGAACACATCGACTGGTCATTTCCATGCTTGGCCGTGCGGCTGCCGTGTTTTGTTCCTGTTTGGCCAGGACCTGTTGCACTTTGGATACTGGCCACGCTGTCTGTCCACGACTGTGGTTTGACCGCGGGCAGCTTCTCATGGTATAGGCACTGTAACATTTTCTCATTAGGAACCTTAGTCCGATATGCCCTTTCCCACGCTACCATGGATCCATGACATTTGTTTTCTCCCCGGCTTGACTAGAGTTTCCGACTTACTTCTGTTATCGAGGACCTCGTCAAACCCCCTTGACCCAGCGTCGTCTCCGTCGGTAAAAATTCTGTGCTTATGAGCAGGGCCGTCATGCCATCAACGGTCAGGAGTACTGCACGTTGAGTCGTCGATAGCCTTGAGCTGTTGCTTTGCATGTGCCCTTTGTTGGTATTCCGCCTGTACCAGATTCCCCAAGATGCGATCCATGCGTTTCCTGTCCTGTAGGCCTGCAACACCACCGTCATGCGTAAACACGGTTTGTCTTCTACTGAGACACGGCATGGCTTGCAGCGTTTCCGTCGACAACATCGCGTCGCTCAGCTGGGGCAGAGACGATGGACTGCTGGCAGCGGCTTCTGGCGATAATTCGCTTCCAAAGGACGGCCCAACCCAGTGTAGATAATCTCCGGGCACACCTGGCGCCGCGAAAGCCAAGGCAGGCTCGAATGCCCCCGACACGGGCCAGGAAAGGCCGTAGTAGTCGACTGGTTGGGGGGCCGCAGCATCCGCAGGAAGACGTTGACACCACGGCCCTGGGCTGGAGCATCGCCGGGCCCATCCTCGGGCGGCCGTTGGCTCGGCATACTTGCGCTTTGGATTTCGCGTCGGCCGAGGCTGCTCGGGAGCATTGGCCGACGCGGCTTTGTGCAAAGTTTTTCTGACCATGGTGATGTATGTGATGTATGTGCTGGATATGGCGGGTTCGAAGCCCGGACTGCGGACTTGGGCAATGGCAAGAGTGCCTTTGTATTAAAGGGCCCAGCTTTCGCAGGCCGCCATTGACTCCCTGCCAACGTCATGCCGTCCAAGATGGCGGTGGCGAAGTTGTGGACAGTCCTTTGTGCGCCGCAGTTGTCTCCCAAGCCACGACATCACCATGAGTCCATACGTCTGCCGCAGTGCCTAGAATCTAGATTCCCGTGGGACAGAAAGGCATCTTGAGTTGGAGCTCCCAATCAAGGGTCTCCCGGGAACAAAGCCATGGATGGGGCTTGGTCCCACCAGTTCGGACGAATGACCGTTTTGGATGCAGATTCTCACCGTCTCAGAGGCTGATGATGAGACGAGTGACGTGGCTCAGAAACACGTGCGCCTAGTGGCTGGACCACGGCGCTGCTCCCGAGCGTTGTGTTTAGGAACAAGCTCTGACGAAATGTCCACGCGTTTAAAGTACCTGGGTGGCGAGCTCCACGGCGCATGCTCCGGATCCGCGACCCAATAATACACGCACAAACCAAGGCAGGGCTGAACCGCCACGAGCCTTGACGTCAACGGCTGGGACCCCCATGTCCAAGCTTGTATAACCCATTGACAGCAACGATGCCTGGTCATCAACTGGAGCAGAAGGCGTCGTTATACCGTCATCACAGCAGCTCGCTCGCGGATACAAGGTCAAGGAGCTCCTTGGGTGGTCACCAACCGGGGCTATAAGAGAACAACCACAAACCCAGCCTATGAATTGTATCAGCAATGCAATGACCCCCGATTACCTGAGACTGCGGCTGAGACGGAAAGTACATTGACGATTCCTCAACCCACCTGGGCGGTGTCGTCTGCTCACCTTTTGCTACATGGTATGTGGTTGATTGGCTGACGCTTGTGCCTTGGTAGAATTCTATGATATGCCAAACGCGGAAATGGAGGTTTCAGACGGAAACGTGTCTCAAGCTTTGAAAAGATGTCTGGATCCTGCGCTGTTGGATTCCACAGAGGCTGGGTTTTTTCAACCCGAGTCCAATTGGTCGCCGGATGAGGCTGCGCCATCGTGGCCATCATTTGGTGCTTCGCCCATGATGCCGATTCAGCAGGCAGCGTCTCTTGGAGACCACCATCCCGGCGAGACAGGCACGCGTCCGCAAGTTCGGGACTGGCCGATCCAGGACCAGGCTTTGCCAGACGACGCGAGCAAAAGGAGGCCGCAAAGTCCTCACCAACAGGACCGTTCGGTGAGAGTTGTGACCCGCGCAAGGTCCAAGCAGAGATCGCCGTCCGGTGCAACCGACAGCCCCCCCAAAAGACAGAGGCAATCGAAGTCCAAGGAGGCGGGAACAGAGGGCGGCAGCGTACATGCAGATGCCGAGGATGCTACTCATCGCCAAGGATCTCTCGAGCGCAACCGCATCGCTGCTTCCAAGTGTCGAAAGCGCATGAAGAAATGGGTTCATGATCTCGAAAAGAGGAACTCTGGGCTGGAGAAGCGCCACAAAGATCTCCAGATAGAGTATCTCTACCTCGTGCAGGAAATATCCGAGCTAAAGAACTACATCCTAGGCCATGCGAGCTGTCGCGATCCTAACATTGACACGTGGCTCGACAACGAGGCTTCAAAGTACGTGTGCAACTGACAAGACGACAGCCCAAACGGCATTCGCCAACCAGCGTCTCTGCCGAGACGTCCAGGCGCTCCGCAGGGTAGTATACCGAATCGAGCAGAACAGTTGTTGATCATCCGGTGGCTATGTATCTCACGAATGCAGATGTACACTACGTCAACGTCCATAACCCGGCTGTCGTGGGAGATTATTAGCCCACGGGGCCGTCAAACTGTTCCATACAATATGGCGCAATTCGAGAAAAAGAGATATGCGGAGAGTCCAACTACTCGACAGCCGCCTTCATATAGTGGACGACACGTTCCGCTACCGATGGCTTGGCTTGTGGACATGAGAATGACGAGCATTACAAAGATGCTCTGCGCAGCCAGAAACGTGGCATGCCGCGAGCACAGTCATGGAGCAATCGTAGGGTTGGGGTTGTTCGTACTCGAGCAAAGTCGATTTCTACTACGAGTTGACAGCGACGATCACGTGGTCGGCCACTCCAAATGTCCACTTTTGGCTCCACAATTGACGTGTTGCTAAAACGTGGCGCGGGGCATCCTGGAGATCCAGAAGGAAATTAAAAATACCAGACCTTCAATTCTGCAACTCCAACGTTCCACATCGGCGACCCCAGACAGCCGCCCACCATGGCCAAAAGCAAAGGTGCACACACACACACACGCATGGCCAAAGACGCACCCAGGCCGCCTCGTCTCCCATGAATCCATCCCACTAACCGCAAATCCCAGGGCCGTCAAAACACTCCCGCGCCGCCCGCCGCGCCACATCGCCCTCCATCGACACAGACAAGTCCCTCAAGGACATGCCGCTCCCGAAACGCACCACGGCCATGACGCCGAGGCCTTCGGTGCTCGCTGTTCACCGCGCAGCCGGCGTTTCGAAAAAGGTCAAGCCCGCGCGCAAGTCCCGCATGACGAGCAAGATGCGCAAACGACACGAAAGGGGACTAGAGATGGCGGAAGCCGTTACAGAGAGGACAGGCAAGAAGATTGAAAGGAGCATCGGGCGGGCGAAGGGCGTCCAGAGGAGGAGCCGGGCCTGGGAGGACATCAACAAGGACGCCGTGGGAGGGGGCCAGGCGGATGCACCGAGCGGCGGGAGTCGCTTCGGGGCGCTGATGGAGGACGAGGCTGCTGACGACCACGACGAGAGCGACGGGCCTGGGGACGACGGGGACGGGTTTAATCCGGCCAACCCGGGGGCCGGCACGGCGGCTGCTGATCTGGACGATGACGACGATGACATTCTATGACGGAGCGGCGGGGGCCCTTACTGTTTATTTGTTGAGGAATGAGAATATGCCCGGGTAGTCAAAACGATTCGGCGTTTGGTGGATGTTATGAAAGAAGAGGGGACAATGGTGACTTTCAAATCAGAGCTCGATAGAGGGGACACATTCGGTAATCGACGTGAAATATACTCCTATGCCATGCGTTTTATGCTTCCCTCCTGCCAGCACCGTCAAAAAACGCTCTTGGTCACGGCATGTCGCCAACCGCCTCCGGTCACAAGAAGCCGCGCCGAGACGCATTGACGGACGCCCCGAGGCAGCCCGGCTACTTCTGCCTCCCCTCCAAATACAGCCTATATGTCGCCCCTACGACGCCTGACGCGCCCTTGGCCTCCCTGCCGCCAATCCTGTCAACCTCGTGCCGGATCCTCCTCAGGACGCCCTCGGCCTCCTTGGCGTCAACCTGCCTGCCGCCCTTCTTCCTCGCCACGAGAAGCTCCACCTTCATCCCCTTGTCCAGGAACTGGCCCATCTGCCGCATCTTGGTGGCCAAGTCGTGCTCCCCAATCGCCCACGTCAGCTCCAGCTCCTTGGTCTTGGGCTTCCCCGCAGCCGCCTTCTTCATCTCCCTGAGCTGTCTCTGGCGCTCATACTCGTCGCGCTTGTTGACGATTTTGCAAACGGCCAGCTGCGCACTGGGGCGGTTGTTCTTGGGATCCGCCGGCACGTACGGCTGCACCATGCGCAGCGACTCGTGGGCCTCGAGCTTGGTGAGGACAAAGGAGGTGGCGAGGGGCCCCTCGGGGGCGCCGTCGTCCACGACCATGATCTGCGGGTCGGTGATCTCGTGGTCCTGCGGCGGCCGATCGCGTCCCGAGCGCGCAATGTCCTGCTGCGT
This sequence comes from Metarhizium album ARSEF 1941, assembly GCF_000804445.1. NCBI lineage: Eukaryota > Fungi > Ascomycota > Sordariomycetes > Hypocreales > Clavicipitaceae > Metarhizium > Metarhizium album. The sequence continues at coordinate 79,812 of NW_024467617.1, read as the reverse complement.
CGTGAAGCGCGTGTCGAAGCCGCGGCCCTCGCGGGCGAGCTGGTCGGCCGCGGCGACGGAGGTCTGCCCTCGGGGCCCGCGCGCGGGAGGTTTCGCCGCAAACCTGCGGGTCTGGCCTGCTGCGAGGGCATCGTTCCCGTGTGGTCCTGGCGCCGGGAGCGTGGCGGACAGCTGCGGCCGCGACAGCGACGGCGACGCGGTCGAGAGAGCCGGTCCCTGGGCCGGGGACACGAAGACCCGGTAGAGCGCCCGGCGGGAATCGTACACGCACGGGGGCACCCGTCTCATCGTGGCGGCGTGCGAATGGTGCGTCGCGGCTCTCTGTTGAAGGCCGGCCGCGTCTTGGGGATTGCAGGCGACAGGCGAGAAGTTGTCAACGTCGTGTCGAGACTTGGAGCTTTGAGGTTCGAGTGAAAACCCAGACGAGCGTCGTGGCAGCTCCCCCACCCAGCCAATAGCAGGCGGCGGCCGGGCGCGGCAGATTCAACCGCTCCACCTCCCACCAGGCATTCGCATCGCGCATGCCTCACTCACCTCGACGCTTGAGTCCCAGACATCCGCATCCGCATCCGCATCCGCCATTCAGCCCAACTACCCCTGCCGACGCACGATCCGCGTCCCCGACACCAATGCAAACCACGAACCCTTCCCTCCCCCGGAACCGAAACCAATGTTCGCGCACATCCTCGGCCACCCTATCCGCTTCGTCCTGTCAACCGCCAAACTGACATGCCTCGCCCACCTCACCTTCACCCAGGTCGTCCAAGTCTCCTCCGCCCAAGGACCCTCCATGCTGCCCACCTTCACGGTAGACGGGGACTGGATCGCCGCCGACATGCGCCACCGTCTAGGCCGCGGCATAACCACCGGCGACCTGGTTCTGTACAAGATACCCATCCTCGCGGACCAGAACGGCGTCAAGAGGGTCGTCGGCATGCCAGGGGACTACGTGTCGCTAGGCACCCCCGGGGAGAACGGGGAGGACCAAATGATACAGGTACTGTCACGTTTGCTGCCGCCCGGTTCTCTCGAGAGGAATGCACGGATTGACGTGGTCGTGGACAGGTTCCCCAAGGGCACTGCTGGATAGTCGGCGACAACCTGTCGGCCTCGAGAGACTCGAGGCTGTTTGGGCCATTGCCGCTCGCTCTCATCCAAGGCAAGGTCGTTGCCAAGGTCTTGCCCTGGCGAGAGAGAAAATGGTTCGACGGCGGACTTGAGCGCGTAGATCGTCATTAAAGTCCAACTGTCACATTGTGATCCGACATTGATTGATGCATTCTCAAGCACGGCGTTATGGGTTCATCCTGACCACGCGATACATAGCCTCAGAGGACGTGTGGATGGACACAATTGGGTATAAAGAAATTAAGTCTTGTAAACTTTATCTAATTATAGCTGCCGCCTGAATGCTTTGCCCCCGCACATTCATCTCCTGTAAAAGAAAAATTGCAAATTAAAAAAAAAAAAAAAAGGAAAAAGAAAAGGCAGGCACAAGAAAAAAGACAACAATGAAGCAAGAACAAAAACTCAATGCTGGGCTAATAAACATCCTTCGCCAAATATGCTTTGTACAAAGACGAGTGACTCCGAGCTGCCTCCCAACCACAAAACTACCTTGCGCCCGCGGCAAACGCTTCACTACCCGCCTCGCGAGACAGTTGCAGCGCAGAGAGAGAAGAGATGATGGATACAACGAAACAGGGCTTCATCATGTCGAAGATTGGGAGTTGAGGGTGAACAGCGTATGAGAGAAACCATGCCTCTCGCAAACCCACGTTGTAATTGGATACAACAGCCCAGACGCCTCGAAAAATACCCCACGGCTTTACAATACTATCGGCCGCTTTAACCCGGTAACGGTTGTGTACACTACCAAAGACAATGGACGGTTGGCGGCGCCGTCTGCATGATTTAGCCTTCAATGTGAGCTTTGGACATGCTCTGTCCCAGCAATTCCAGGCAACGTTGAGCCAAATTAACCACTTCGCCTTCGTCTTCGTCCTCAAACTCGGGCTCGGCTTCGACCTGCCGGTTTGCAATCGCTCGAACGTTTTCAATAATGTCGTTGGCCTTGCCGATGTGGCCAATCAAAGTCTTGTCTTCCGACTCGAACAACTGCAGCAAAGTCCAGACGGCGATGTGCTGGAAGGTGGCGTCGCCGGATTGCAGAAATCGGCCAAGATATCCGTGAATGCCTCCATTTGGATCATTCCAATTTTGGACGAAAATTGAGTAGTCGCCAACTATACATTCCGCATGAGTACAAGACCGATAGAACAATGAACCATCATCTCTTAATTGGACCTACCTTTAGAGGACAAGTTACCCAAAGCCGCAGCACTGTTGCCTTGAACCTCAATACTGGGCGAATGAGTCAAAGGTATGAGGACGTCGCACACTCCCAGATTGAGCAGATGTGATTTGAGATCGTCGCTAAGAGCCAAAACCGCAATAGCGGCCGTCATTTCCGACTGTACTGTCACAGGCACATCAAGCACCAGCTGTTTACATTTTTGGACAGCGCCAGCGTCCAACACCAGGGCCTTGTTCCGGTCCGAGCTGGCTGCCAGATTTCGCAGAGTGGAAATAGCGTGGCATTGAATCTCTTCGTTGTCGGTGGATCCAAGCAAGTCGACCAGGGGCTTGAGGAAGTTGGCGTCAATGATGGGCGATTCGTTCATTGGGTGTATCGAGATATTTCGTATGCAGGCCACAGCGGACAAGATCAGGGGAAGGTAAGATGACTGAAGCAGACGAAGGAGCGGGTGCAAGCCTTGGACTCGCACAATCTCAATTTGGTACTTTTCATCGGACGCTAGGTTTCGCAGGGCCAACGCCGCCTGACATTGGACCTTTGGAGATGACGAGTCCATTAGATGGACCAAAGATTGGACGAGTTTAGGTTCGGTGGACGATAGTTTTCGTCTGTTGTTGGCGTCAACGGCAATGTTGCTGAGGGCCGTAGTGCAGTAGTACTGTACGTCGACATCGGGAGAAGAGAGGAGCTGAACTAGGACGGGGATAGCGCCGGCATTAACAAGCTGCTGTCGGTTCTCATCTGTGGCGTTTGTCCGCGTCAGCAAGCTGTGTAGGAGAGGCTGGAGGGATGTGAGTGCAGAAATGTCTACAGACATACCAGAATGGGTCATGTTGAGCAGAGCCCCGGTAGCGTTCCGCTGCACGCGCATGTCTCGGGATTTCGCAAGCCTCGTCAGCGGGCCAAGAGCACCAGATCTGGCAATCTTTGCCTTGTTTTCTTCATGTGTAGCCAAGTTGGTGATGCATCCTACGGCATTGCACTGTACTTCGACATTTGGCGAAAGCATCTGCCGGATGAGCGGCGTTAATCCTCCAAGCTGGACGATCAATATCTTGTTCTCGGCTACAGGGGATAGGTCAGTGGTAGCGCTTGTGGTTGGGTCTTTGTTAAGGCACATACTGTTGACGGCAAGGTTGCCTAGGGCGGCACTAGCGGCTCTCTGAACTTCTATATCGGGGCTTTGCAACAGGAAGAGAATAGGTTCGAGCGTGTCTCGGTCAACCTCTCGAACATCTGCGGCGCGGGTGTTAGCACGGGGCCGCGAGGGCAGACGAGCCCAGCTTCTGCCAAGGGACGCGAAGCATGCCTACCTCGCTCGGTGATTTCGGCAAAGGTAAGGCTTGCACTGCGCTGCAGGTCTATGTTTTCCGAAAAGACCAAGGTACTTAGGGCCCGAAGTGGTTCACCGGAAAAGAAGTTTATCTCTCCACGCTGCAAGATCAGTCAGCATGGCAAGACGAAGACGGTGTCGTAGCATTCTGGCGGCTAGATACGAACGTTTTCGAGATATTGTAACAAGTCGGCAACGGCCTCGCGCTCGCTATCAGCCAGAACAGGCTCGTACAGGCCTTCACGGGACCGGCCTGGCATACGTCGCGTCAATGACTGTTCTCGTAAACACCCAGGCAGAGGGCGCGGGACAAGGGAGCAAACCGCGTACCTCCACAGCATGATGAGCTGCAGTTACCCATGGCGGGGATGGCAAAGGGCGTGCACCAACTCCGGACGGCAGTGGGTGGAAGGATTCTGCTGTTGAGATGTCCTTGGTTGTCGTGGTCGCTACTGTTGATGATGACGACGACGAGGATGCGGGCTGTGATGTGCCTCAGAATCCGAGCAACAGCCGGTTTGTTCCCAGGGTCAGGTCCGCCGCAGGTCGGCAAGCACCTGCTGCCCTTGGTACCTCGAGGGCGTATGGGTCAGGCCCGGCTGAAATGGATGGCAAGGCGGCGTGACGGGGGGGACCGAGCGAGACTAACGATCTCTGGCGGTGGCTGGCAAAATTGAAAAGGTGAAGCAGATTGGCGGGGGCTGAGAATGGTATGTGGACGAGCAAGTTTGGTGTTGATTATCAGGACTGGAACCGGAATTAACTGAGCTTCAACTTGTTCATGTTGGCAGTGGCACGACTTGATGGCCGGCGGGCGGACGTGGGTTGACGGGGGGAAGCTGGGGCTTGCTGGGGCACGAGGCATGGCGCTAGGCCCAACTGGGCACAGTCGAGTGCCCTGCCAACAGCTGGGTGGCTCGATGGTGGGAGCGGAAACAACATTAGAAGTCGAGATCCGTTTGCCATTGGACCACTCGCCAATCTATCCTCGGCAGGTAGTCTGGTTGATGGCACGCAACACACAGTGCTGGTGTTTTTATTAATTTGCCTAGGTGCCTATTTTCGCGACTCATTACATGCTACTCGCGGGGCATCTATCTGCCCTCAATCCGCCCTCAGCCGTCGAGTTGAGTTGACCTTGCCTTGGCTAGCGCGCCATGCCACCAGGGCGCTGTTTCTCAAATGTTGCCTGAAGACCGCCAGGCTCATCGAATGTCGTCGTCCACTTACTACTTACTTCAGGTGTTGGCAAGATACAATCAATGGTATCTGATGCAGCGCAATCAATACCGTGATTGAATCGGTTGTCAAGGTGCTCGCTTCGACTTGGCGCAGATGCGTCCCTGTCACCTCGTGTCTTCTTGGTGGCATTGGAGAATACCATTTTACACGCCTCGCAGACTATGGCGAGAGGGCGCGCGCCAGATCACTTCACCACGTATCCAAGTGTCGGGTGCGTGGCCCCATCTCACCATACTTGCCTCCACCATGACAATCTCAACTAATTTCTTTGTTTCGTTCAGGAGCCACCCGCGAGAGGACGGCGGTGCTGTACTGCGAGCCAAGCTAACGCCGAGGGCATCACGGAGGAAGTTGCTGTGCCCAACATGACCCCTTCACAATATGCACTTGAATGAGGTATTCTGCAGTGCGGTCGATCACCGAGTACAGTACACCATCTCGTCATCGTGCCGCCACTACAACTACAACCCCACCCCTGGGCACATGTCATGCTGGTCGCCTTCGCCAGGGTTGTACTGGACGCAGCCCGGAGGACACACCTAAAACGCGTCTGACGTCGACCTTTGCCCCTCGTCGGCGCAGGCTAGGCAGTTGGTGGCCTCTGATGGCGAACTTGACGCCATGACGCGATAAATTGTTACGCATGTACATGACCGTATGGCCCATGTGACTGTACGAACAAGGGTGTGTCCATGTGAGCGGGTGATACTACACTACACCACTCTACGCTGCAGCCGGTTTGACATGGACGGACCACGATTACCTCTGGTAAAACCTCAAGGCCCAGCATGGTGTGAAAGTCAAGGTGGCTGCTAGTGGTGGGCGAAAGATGCACCATCAACTTGGCGTTTTACAAGGTAGATACCAAGAAAGAACAACAACCGCGCGGGCTTCGGTAGATCACGGCATGTGCCGGAGTTGATGCTGTTTCATCTGGTGGAAGAACTGCTCTTGTAGACCTGTTGTCCCGCTGCGGTCTGCTGCGACAGGTCGACGAGCCGGAGTGGCAGTCTAGGGTAGGGTAGGATGAATGCCCCGGCTATTTCTGTGAATTAAGCTACTCCGTATGAGCCTATGAAACGCCAAGCCATGGCTTGGGGCTCTCCTAGCACCCACTCCGGAGCGCGGCAATACGTACCTTTTTCTCTCCCTCGATGCTGTGAGCTGGGGAATTCTGATGCCGTTTGAGCCCGAGTCCAACCGTCAATCTGGGACCCCACCAGGGTACTCGCGCAGAGCGAGCTCAAGAACCTACCTAGGGTACCTGGGTACCTAGCTTAGCTTAGCTGCTTAGGAACAAGTCGACTGGTGTCTGGATTTCCCCTCCCCGTCCCCCTCCCGTCACCATCCTGCACTTGCTCGACCATCACCAAGACGCCGGGCCAACGGCTGCAAACTAAGTCTCTGGTCCAAAATTTGGACTGCCCGTGACCCCAGAGGCACACCACCACGCGCCATTCACGGGGCACACAGCCGTCTGATACATCGAATGGACGAAAGAGATGCCGCAGCGGCGCGCCCTAGCGCCCAGCCTGCCGTCGACCCCACGCAGACCAATGTCGAAGCCCAGAGTTGTGCGTCTCGTGAGCACGTCGCAGGCGCCCTGTCTGGGCCGGCACCTCTCCTTGGGTCTGGACCATGCGTCGAAGAACCACCTCCACCAGCACAACCACCAACGGCAGCAAGAGCACAAGCACAAGCATCAAATCCCACGACTCGGTCGAATACCTCGGCGCCTGTTCCTGGTGCTCCCCGTCCTGCTCCCGCTCCCGCTCCCGCTCCCGCTCCCGTTCCAGCTCCCGGCCACAGGCACCGTCACGAGCAACCCGCCCTCCGTGTGCCTCGTTTCGTCGCTCCCTCTTCGTATCTCCGTTTCAAGACCTCGCACGGCAGCGCCATGGCTGCAGCTGCATCTCAGCCGACCTCGAATCCGAGTACACCGAGCCCGCCGAGCCCGCCGAGCCCGCTTGATAAGGAGCAGCGGCAAGGACTGGTATGGACCGTCCGCTTTATGCCTCCCAAACTCTCTTGACACTCCGCCTCGGCAATTCCATTCCTGTATCTAGCGAGGCCCTTCCCGGCGTCGCACAAGGGCTAACTGTCTCCCCCAGAAAGCGATTCGGGATTTTCTCAAGGTTCGAACCAGCTATGATGTCTTGCCGCTATCCTTCCGTCTCATCGTCTTGGACACCGACCTCCTTATCAAGAAGACACTTAATATCTTGATACAGAACTGTGAGTGTGCCTTTGGCGCCTTTTGCCGTCCGTGACTGTTCAAGACAGCGCAGCCAACTGCTCCGTCTCGGGCTAATTTGCTCCGCGTTAGCAATCGTTTCTGCGCCATTATGGGACTCACAGAGAGGCCGTTTTGCTGGCATATTGACAGCCACCGATTACATAAACGTCATTCAATATTACTGCCAATACCCAGGCGAGATGAGCAAGCTTGACCAATTTCGGTTGAGTAGTCTACGAGGTGAGACTCTTCCGCATGGATTACCCGAAAGTCGGGCCCCGCCGTATCCATGCTAAAACAGCATGGCTTAGATATCGAAAAGGCGATAGGGGCAACTCCGATTGAAACGGTATCTGTCCATCCTTCTCGACCGCTTTACGAGGCTTGCCGACGTATGCTTAAGACTCGTGCGCGACGTATTCCCCTCGTGGATGTGGACGATGAGACGGGCAAGCAGACGGTCATATCGGTCATTACTCAATACCGAATTCTCAAGTTCATCGCCGTCAACAACGAACATAACACGGTGATGCTCAAAAAGACGGTTCGAGAGATTGGCTTGGGCACATATTTGGACCTGGCCACCATGCGCATGGATAATACGGTGCTGGATGCTATCCACCTGATGGTCGATAGAAACATCAGTTGTATTCCGATTGTAGACTCGGAGAACCGGGTCCTCAACGCTTTTGAGGCAGTCGACGTCATCCCCTGCATTAGAGGGGGCGCATACGAGGAACTCGATGGATCCATCGGGGAGGCACTATGTAAAAGACCAGATGACAGCCCCGGTATCTACACCTGCGGGGAAGGGGATCGACTGGATTCATTGTTCGATACGATACGGAAAAGCAGAGTACACAGACTGATTGTCATCGACGACGAAAACAAGCTCAAGGGCGTCATTTCACTCTCTGATATTCTCAAATACGTACTCATTCACGGGGAAGAGGACTCGTCACAAAGGGAAAGGTAGCGGAGATATGCGGTGGAGAGTGTTTGGACAGACGACGCGGCGGCATGACATGCCTACATTCAGTCATGGAGGCTGCATTGGAGGAAAAAAAGGATAAGAGGGTCACCAGATACCCTTTCTTGTTTCTTTTTCTTTCTGTTTCTCTCCATCTTTGTTTTTTTATTTTTTTATTTTTTATTTTTGTTTTTCGTTCGGCGCACTGAGTTGGAATCGAAATAGTGACACCACTGATCTATGCAGGGAAAGAGAAAATTGTTTTATACGTCATGATACACGGCGGTTTGCGGATTCTGGTGCACGTATGTTGTCAGCTGGTTTGCTGACATCTGTTCGTGTAGAACCTGGAGATTTAGTAGTTATTACTTGAATACTATAGCTATTAATACTTGATAACGAAAACCCAACACAACTTGCCTCATGCGAGCAATCTCCACCAGGCGTTGCATTGAGATCGGACCGGCATCTTTTCTTCCACTGCGGGATGACGTGTCAACAATAAGCGCCCCGGTGCTTGAGTACCGGATTAGCGCCGTCCTAAGGTACCTCTGTACCTCTGTTGATGGACAAGAGAGGATGGCGGAAGGAAGGAAGGAAGAAAGGAAGGCAAAAAGGAATCAAGCTACCAGTAGACGTTTGTTTTTGGTGTTGGAGTGACCGGCCGTTTGCCAGTCACCCGCCAATCATGCCAGCTGGCAACGCCTGCAACGCCTGCAACGAACATTCATTGCCCAAACACGACAAACACAGCATCAGCACGTGAGTATGCAATCATCACCACCCAGGTATTCATTCCAACTCCGACAAAATTTACCAAGTATCCCATGGCTCACCCACTCGGGACCTCGCAATCATCCCAGAATCTGCGTGCCTGGGCTGCATACCACCCACGTCAACTGCCACCTTCTGCGAGCTCGGTCTCTCTGTTGCTTCCCCAGAGCGCTAGTTACCATAGCTTCGGCCACGGTAGCAGAGTAAGGAGTAGTGGTACATGGACCACCAGCAGCGGTGAGCTCGGTCTCCTCAGTAATGCGGATGAGGTAGACGATAGGGATGTGTTTGTTCAGGAGTACAACAGACTAGCAAAGAAGGTGAGGTACCAAATGCTGCTTCATACGACAGTGGACCGTCAAGACTGACAAAGTCATGTAGCATGGAGTAAGACAGTTAATCAGTGATGACTTCAACGCTCACCAACAGGTAGGCCATCGATAAATCCACGGATCTTGTACCGTACGTCTCATGCATAGCACTAGGGAGATGTGACGCGATGCCCAGAAAGGCGAAGCTGGCTTTCGAGACTTCTTCGGTCGAGTCCTAGTCCATGCCCTCCTAGTGCTTTGACATCCCCGCCGCCTCCACAGATGCGACACAAACGAAGCGTTTCCGAACTTGCACATATAATACACTGCAGACGGGAGGCCCCGAGGACCATTGAAATCCAAGACATGGTGAGGCTCAGCGGCAAAAGCATGCTTTATCTTCCTCAAGAGTACTCACCGTGTTCTCTCATTCTACCAACCTGCGTCAGAGCAACGGCGCAATATTTGGCTCAAAACGTTGCCACTCGAGGGTTGTTTCGCGTACCAGGGTCTTCAAAAGTTATAAGCGCTTTGTTTGACTACTACTGTTTTGATAATAGGAATGCCAACATCGCAAGCACTGTGCGCTGCGCGACCTTACCTCTACACATACAGTATTCCGCTCATGACGTGGCGTCTACCTTCAAGCGTTTGCTCTCTGTACTGCCGGGGGGGATTCTGGGATCACTGGCTCTGCTGGACGCATTGATAGCTGTCCACTCGCAGCTAAATGGAGAACCAGAATATCCTCGAACAAAACAAACGAAGGTCAGGGCACGTTTGATTGCTTTGGCAATCGGTACCATCAAATCGCAGTATCGCAGAGAAATGATTTGCGCTGTATTCGGCCTGTTAAGCCTTATTGGCCGGATGGCGGAAGTTGCTCCTCGGGAAGACGATGATAGTAGACCTCTTCCAACGGCCGATTTGATGGGTTACAATGCACTGGGAATTGTGTTTGGACCATTACTGGTCGGAGACCTGCTAGATCAATACACCATGAAGGTTGCAACCCCGAACACTGGATTGCTCGTATTTCCGTTAAGTCCTCCACGATTTCGAAGAGAACGACGCAAGCCGACTCAGCTCGATGCCAAATCCTCAGGGCCGCCGACTGTTGACAAGATACTGGTGGCCAACAGCATAACAGAAATGCTAATCGCCAACTGGAGAGATGTGGTCCGCCAGATGAAATCCCTCGGCACGCACTGCCGGAAGGATACATCTCTCGTGGACCTGGTAAGCAAAGACGAAAAGCCGCCGTCTCCACAGGGATCTACCTTGAGAGCTCATCAGAACTGTGATGGAGGAGACAATGGAATAAGGAGAGACGAAGGCAATGAGCGTCGCGAAGTGTTTGAACCCCCGGTGCCTGGACAAAGGAAGCGACGACTGAAAGTTCTCAGGCGATCTACGTCTCAAAGGCTAAACCCAAAGATGAGCTTTGCCACATTGAGTCCCACGAAGGAAGAAAGCATGGGAGACGACGAGTCAACTGACGAAAACGAAAACCGCCAGATCAAGGAGAGTGTCATTCAACGACTGCAGAAAGCCAAAGAAAATCGAAAATACAATAAGGCTGCCAAAGTACCCAATACTGATACACTATGCCACGATGCTGTAGAAGGCGGGCCGCGTTCTGGCCCTCGTCTGTCAACTGCCGAGGACAATATTGCGCCTGAAGTTGTTTCGGGTACAGAGCACGCACAAGTATACCTAGAGAGTGTCCCGCCCAGGGAATCATCGAGAAATGCGGCGTCACACGATGGAACAGACATATCTTTGCGACAAACGACCTCACAGCGAAGCGTGAACTCGGCAAGATTGTTGGATGATATTGCGTCTGACTCCAGTCGCTCTACGCAAACACCAAGGACAAGACGGCTATCACTGACGTCTAGTGTGCGAAGCGAAACCCCAAAGCCACCTCCAGGTCGAACGAGCCCGGTTTCGCCATCGTTGATTTGCCCAACAGTGATGCCTGAAGGGGGCATCCGGCTTGTCCAACAAACACCTGCCCAAAATCCTAAGGCCGAGCTCATGCGAAACGGGCGTGCCTCTCCTGGTATTGGCGCGTCATACGTGTCTCAAGACCAGGGCGTTCAGTGCGATATGCTTCCGGAGAGCAAGGCACGGCATTCGATCGACGTTACTCCTGAACGCTTCTACACGTATGGGAAGGTGCTGGGAAACGAGGCCAGGATGTCTCTGGACAGTATACAGCAGCTCGCGACCAGACAAAAACCGCGTGCTGTAATACCCCAACCGAGACTGTCGAAGTCACATGAGAACTTGAGAGGCCAAACAACAGTCATGCGGCAATCGCCAATAGAGTCTACTGAGTCCAAGGGCCTAAGCAAACGTGGGTCTGTAAAAACAATGGCGGCAATGTTCGAAACACAAACCACTGGCCGGCAATCACCAAGCGTTACGGAAGACGCAGCTGAAGCAAGAAATGACAGCAAAAGGCAAACTCGAAAGAGACATTCGAAGTCGGATTCGGCGTGGACGCATCACGTCTTTGATCCGATGATTGAATCAGGGCAGGAAAACCCTGGGGGAAGTACGGCAAGAGGTCACCCAACGGAGCTCCACCAAGTTTTCAGAGGAATACTTAATGATGGGCTTAAAGGAGCAGGCTTGGAACGCGAAGTAGAGGGGGGCTTCCAGGATGCCACGAGCTATAGCCCTTCCAAGTTGCTTGGAAGGGCGGGAACCGGGACGGTGGATGAGAAGGCGCTCAAGGCAGTTCCAAGCTTGGGCACCATGGTGCCTTGCCGCGAACAACCGCCCGTCGCGCATCACTTGAATTTGGCTCGACCGGCCTCGTCGCCATCTCCGATGCAGGAACCGGAGCTTTACACGGTGATGGACATTGTTTCGACGACACAAACACCCCGACCTCGAAGTGCTACCGTTCTCTACACCCAGATCCGCAATCTTCAACGGCAGTTGAATTCAAAGACGGAAGAAGCAGCTCAATTGAGAAGGCAGCTCGAGGCACAAAAGGACTCCGACGTTGGGACTGTCAGCGAGCAACTGAGACAGGCGAAGAGGGCTGTTGCGACGTGGAAAGAAAGAGCCGAGACGGCTGAGCGGAGGGTCAAAGTGTTTGAGAAGTTTGTTGAGAAGCTGAAGGAAATCCGGGACGCCATCGCAGATTCAAATCCTTACGAGGCGGGCAATGAAGAGGACAAGGGCTCTGAGCAGCAGCAGTCGCACAACGGCAGTCTCGGTATTAGAAGGGCAATCAACGCGCTACATGTTGCAGACGGGACAGACGATAAGGGCAATGATGGGAAAGAAAATGAGGCTCCGACGGCGGCGGCGAAGTCGCAGAAGTGCCGGCAGGGGCTGTCGGCTGCACAAGATGGGACACTGGACTCGGATCTGGCGAGCAGCGCGACAGGCGAGGCGCATGGCCGACAGAGTGGGTGCACTTGTTTGGCGAGGCGGATGAGAAAGAGCTCGGAGCAGATTTTGGCTGTGGCCGAGGAGCTTTTGCGGATGCACGAAGACGACGCGGCGTCGATGGTAGAATGATGGTGGACACTGGACATGATGTATGATGGACGTAATTATATCACTTGTGAGGCCGCACTTGTTGACGTGCATGTTTGTTTGTTTGGAGATGTCTACCGAGCCTCGGGTCTGAACGTGAGCTGAGTCTCCCTTATCTGATGTCAAGCTGACCATGCCACTATTAGTCAGAAGAGTCAGAAGTCGTCAAGATTGATCAAGGTTACCTAAGGAAAGTTGAGGGATTTCGTGAGTGCCGTGAAAGCTTCTGACAGCGGAACTGCATGGGTCAGACGTGTTTGACCACGCAGGAACCACTGTCACACCAAGAAGCGGTGTTTTGTGCGGTATGCCACCTTGTATCCCACCGGTTGCTAGGCTAATGGGTGCATTTTGGGCGTAGAGATATGATAACCAAGTACGGAGCAGGTGCAGTGAGCACTGAGAATGCTCTGTACGTCAAGGACTAGCCATGCGGGCTGCTGCGTGCAAGTGCTATGCCACGAGTATTCACCACAAAGTTGCGAGGGAAGAGAAGAAAGAGGACGTATTTCTACTTTCTCTTACTATATAGCTATATACGTTCCTTTTTTTGAAGCACTTAAAAGAGGTTTCAATACTGGTTTACTGTAAGGCTGAAGTGTATTTAGACAACCTTACGCCTATTTATTGCTTGGATCGCCAAGATTGTTCATCTACAAACTGCTGTACAAGTCAGGCAAGAGGCATGGTCAGGTCAGGCGTAGGCTTTATCCTACGTTGAACTAGCAAAATGACGCGGCTACGCGCCCATTCACCCTTCCGTTTCTTGCTCTGAACTCAAATCAATCCTGTGATAACTTCCCCGTCAACTGGCGCTGTCGTCTAGTCTTCCTCTTGCTGTGCCTGTGCATGGAGATCTTTTCCACGGAGCTGACGAAAATGGAGTGCGTGCGAGTGAGTAAAAGACTGACATTATGTAAACTAAGCATGTCCTTCAGGTGCTTCCTTCTCTCTCCCAGGTAGTAGTACGACTGCCATTCACCTGAGCGGCGGAGGCACATTGTGTTTCCTCAAAGATGGACGTGCTTTTGACAATGCCAGTCATCCCTCGCCAGTCCTTTCCATCACACAGTCTCGGCATCGACTCATGCGTACAGCCACTCCATTAGCAGCAAGCGCAGCCACCGCACTTTTTCTACATACCATGCGCGATCACTATGGGACCTCAAATCTGTCTTGCGGGGGATTGGTGCGACTCACATGCCAATAGGGGCAATTACCAGTCCACTTCATCAACAGTGCCTTGTTAGTAGATGAAGAAGGAAGACATGGAGTGAGGGACCCGTGGTCTCAACTCACATCGTTGCAGCATGAAGGAGGCAGGCAAGCTTGCGGTTTGACCGCCGCTCCGTCCTCAGCTTGCGGGAGCGCCACTACCATGGTGGCAGCAAGGACCGGGAAGACGCGCGACAGAAGCATTGTATTGATCGGGCAGCTGATTGCTAGCAGTGTGTAGTTGAAGTGTTGTATGGCCGTTTGGTCTTTCTCCCTGGTGCCGTGCCGCACCGTCGGTCTCTTTTATAGTCAAGTGCCCGACGTTCCGTCCGCGTGTATAGTCAGCCGAACCGACGCAAACCAGATTCGTTCGGCTGCAGATACGACCATACGCCCATGCCCCGGAAGTCGGAGCAAGACTGGACAGAGGGTGTTGAATCGAGCGAATGATCGATCCGGCATGAAAGTCACGGGCGGACGTATTGCCCTGTGGCGAGACTTGGTATATCGCCGAGACGACGAGTCTCTTTGTCTTCATCTGCCAAGTTTCTTTCCTGTGGGATATAGCCTTGGAAATGGTAACACGGCAGATTTGGGTGGTTGCACTGATTACGTATAGACGTCTAGTATTGCCGTGCCACGTACGAAACGGGCAATTATCAGCAGCTCCGAGACCAGTGGGTTGTCTGGAGTAGAACAAAGGCTATCCAAACCTTCTTGGGCCGTCGGTCAGGGAAGAATGATGCGAAGTTGTAGGACCCAGGCAGCAGGTAAAGGGGGAGATTGCACTCGCGTCAGTACATTCAACTTGATCAAGGCAGTCGGGCATTGCAAGTCACGGCATAGCAAGTAGCCCGGCCATCCGAATCTCAAGTCGAGTCCGTGTGAGCGGAGGGAGTAGGCAGAACTTCCTGTTACATGACGTATGATGGAGTCATGACCGGACATGAACGCCCTGATTTTCGGTTTCTTTTTGCAGCGCTTACTCGTTCTTGTTCGAGGTACAGAAAACGACAATTACGAGACGGACTTGCAGAAAGTGATATGTCGCGCCCTCGTTGTCGCCGAAAGCTGCAACTTCCTTGTCCCCTCTTGTCCGTCAATGCCGATTGGATCCAACGATATGAACAAAGAGTCTGGTTCAGCTTCCGGCGACCAAAAGCGTGTCCAAATGCAACCTCGCCTCGAACCAAAGCCGCCCGGCTTCGGGGTAAGTGCGTGCCTGCGATGACCGCTCATGACCTTTTGCTGCAACCGGTCACCATTGTCTACCTCATATCTCGTTTTCGCCCAAAGGGGGAGGGGGACATCACGCGGAGGTTTCTTCCGTGGATTCAAATGGCTTTTTTGAAATTCTTTCCCCAGTGTGATGTGTGCCAACACTTGCGGTCGTCGCTCCTTGACGTTTTCATCAGGACGTCTTTCTGAATTTGACTCTGACAGACGTGAAGCGACTCGCGGCTATCATGCCTTGTTTAAAAAGGTATTTAACAGCTACGGCTAGCCTATCCGCTCAGTTGCTAGCCACCGCCTTCCCAGCGGGCGACTCACCACAGGGAGCGGAAGATCTACAGCCTCCCATCGCTATCATGCCACTAGGGGATTCGATTACTTTTGGAACCGGTGGTTCTGATCTAGGAAGTTACCGGAAGCCCCTGCTTCCCATGTTGCATGGGCTCGGGCACGACGTTGACTTTGTCGGTCCAGTGCTCGCGGGAAGCAATTCTGGAGATCCAGACAATGCCGGCTACGTTGGCTATCTCGTCGTGGAACTCCGTGACAAGATTATCGCCGATCAGCTGGTTGCCAAGTACAAGCCAACCTACATCCTGCTTCATATCGGCTCCAACAACATGGGCAACGACGCCATGGCATCGCGAGCACCAAGCGATCTGCAAGACCTCATTGACGACGTGTGGAAACAGGGTCCGAGGACCAGCATCCTCTTGGCAGCGGTTATCCCAACTCGCTCCTCGGAGTACAATAAAAGGACGGCCCTGTTCAACAGAGACGTCAGGCGCACTGCGGCCCAACTTCAGGAGCAGGGAAAACCCGTGTCACTCTGTGACCTGTCCACGGCCATTGACCCGGCGAGGGACCTGGCCGATGCTGTACATCCAAACGACAATGGCTACAAGAAGATGGCAGCTGCTTGGTTGCAGTGCTTGAAGCATGTTCTACCTCCGGCGAGGGGGAAAATCGCCCAGCATAACCCTCACTTCCAAACGCTGCATCCTGTACCGGCACGAACATTCGACCCGGGGTATATTCCGATGTGGGAGAGTCAAGGGATTACCATTGACTTTGCCGGTCGCGGGACGGACCTCTACGCCGTGAGCCCCCTTGCTGGACATGGTGGAATCGCCACCACCTTTGATGTCGCGGCAGACAAGCAAGTCACTGTCACTTTCAGGGTCAGAGATAGCCCACCGAGTCCCCTTTGTCCCGGCGCCGCACACCATCTGCACGTCGCGTCAGACACTGACAATGAGGGCGTGGACATCCACGTCCCCGCGGGCGATACTGCCTGGGGCGTACACAAGTACAAATTCATGGCTCAGGGGAACTCGTCACATCTTTCCTTCCAAGCCCGAGGGCCGACGGACGGCTTCTGTGGACCAAGTGTCGCGGACGTTGTCGTGAGACAAGACTCTGGTTACGATGTTGGGAGACGGCGTGTGCGCCTTTGAAAATAGTTTTTCAGGACGCCTCGGCCATCCCGCTGGGGGTGCCGGCGTTGTCCCAGCGTAATTGATGTTTCAGAAGCCAATGTAAATTACTCTGCACTTTTTCCTGCGTCTGCACAGAAGCGTTGAACTGCATGCAAAAGTGTAAGTGCGCAGGTCCAAAGTTGAAAAGAGTTTAGCTAGTTTTATAGTTAATAAAAGCTTGAGGTAATGTAAGGTAAATTTAAATATATAAGCTATTATAGCTAAATACTAAATATTTATAATAGTAGTTATATAATAAGCTAGAGCTAAGCTAGCTTACTTATAGAAAAGAGATAGATATTATATAAAGCTAAAATAAATTATATCTCTAGAGAGATAGAATAATAAGAAAGTAAAGAAAGTAATAAATAGCTAGGTACATCCTAGAGTCTTCTCGTACTACATTTCTACACTAATCCTTCCAAGCTATCGATACACTTTTAGCACATGCTGACTTTTATTTCTCTTTTTTCCCTTCACCAAAAACCAACGAATAACGTTCCTAGTCGTCGTCTACGTCATGCAGGAGATATGCTTTGAAAGCAGCTAGAGGGCTCCAGATTCGTTACGGAGCCGGCCGTGGCTGCATTAGAGTTGGCCGACTGCATGACCAGCAAGTAATATAAATCCGAGAAAGGAGGAAAACTACGGTCAAAAATTGCTGCTTGGTTGCTCACAGGTCCAGCGGTCGTCCCTATTGCCCTTGTAGTCTCCCCTATCTGCTGCTACTCGGAGCCTTCTTCAACTGCTGCTACTTGGAGTCTTCTTCGTTTGCTGACGTGGTCGTTTTGATAATTTTTATCCAGCTTTATATACTTCTTAGCGATGACAAATAATGTGCCGAGACGGAATAGAGTCTGCGGAGGGAAACCACAACGCTGCTGCCCCTTATGCTTTTTTTCCTCTTCTTCAACTTGTTCCTACCGTTAGACGACGGAGCTTTAAGATCCTTCTGTTGTTACCTTGAACACAAAGGAGGGGTATTCTTCGACGAAAAAGGTTCCCTTAGAGAGATATGTAATGCCCTCGACAGGAGTTTTTGAAGCCAGGTCGGACAGGTGCCTTATTAAGAGATAGGGGATTAAACTCCGCAGGTACGGATTCAGGCTTACCCCTCTAAAGGCACTGCCGACGGCGACGAGCTCGCGCTCTAGGGTGTTGCTGGATGCCATTGTTAGGGAAACCTCGTTGATAGTCGCCAACGGAGCCAGACTGCGCGCTTGTGAAGTACTGTCGCCGGGCGTTTCGGGCTATTTGGCGACGAAGCTTGCTTTGAGGAAAAGAGAGCACTAACCGGATCGATCGCTTTTAGGGCGTGACGGTGAACAGAGGGAGCTGGACTTGCGACGGTAGGGGGTCGGCGAAGACGGGGTGAAGTGTAGCTGCTACACTGGTGCGAGGCAGACGTGGGTATTTATAGCCGGAGTGCCTTGAGTAGACTAACGTTTCCGTTTCCCCTTGTTCTCAATCCTAGCAGTGTTCAGCTGTTGTTAACGAAAAGTTTGGACATGCACAGTCGGTTTGAACCATCCGCCTAAGCATGCTCTTGCGAGATCGACCGCAGGAAAAGGGCACAAACGGTTCTTTCAAGCCGTCCAACGGCGGGCACGCACCCGAGCGTACGCCGTCCGTTGAAACGTGTCCGTACTGTCGTGATGGCACACAGACACGCAATGGACACGAGGTGAATAATCCACCTGACATGCCAGTGGCACGCCGGTTTGAAGAGGGTCCGGCGGACACGCTCCCGAGAGGCGTTTTGTGTTTCTCACCAGTCATGGACCAGACTACGAACTCCGTAGCTGTGAAATCGAGCACCGACCGACGCATTGCCCTTGTGCTGCTCTCTTCAACTGGATCAGCATCATCGGTTGCAGGCGCTGGCTTTGCACAACCGGCTCGCTGTGCCAAATTGGTCAAGTCGTCGCAGGCATCAAAGTCACCTAGTCAGTATGAGATCCAGCAATCATTGTTTTTTTGTGCTAAACGTGAAAGGGGCTCGGCCGGCGCGACTTGTTACCTTGGACATGATTCTGCGTCGGAGCATGAGCTCGCGACGGGGAGCGATTCCATGAAAGCCATGATAAAGAAAAGGCCAAAAGGCCCAAACTGCTGTACATTCTACTCATGTTGAAAAGACGTCCTGGCATGGTTGGTGCCTTGAAAAATCATACAAGTTCGAGATGGGTGTCAAGGCTACGAGGTCGGAGATGGCGGATTACGAATGAGTATCCCCTCTTCATGAAGGGATGTGGCCTGGAATGATTTGGCCGTTGTTTCTGCTTTCCCAAGAAACAAAGCTCACAGCGAAGGTGTTGAAACGAACCACGGTTCCGTCATCGTCTTCAAATAGAACTGCCTGCCGCGCTTTGCGTTCTCTTCCGAGACCCCAAGCCCCAGTCCTGGTTCCCTCGGCCGCCAATCTGATCCTCGGGTACAGACAGAATCCAATTCACCCCCCCGGCCGTGTCCGTGGCTCACTGACGGACGTTTTAGCAAGTTGCTTGCCTAGGCTTTTGTACTCGCCTCCGTGCGACCCCATCTGACGGCCCGACCCGGTTCACACAACCGAAACAACCTCGAAACGGCCAGTCTTCAAGCATTGAATACGGTCGATGTGCTGAAATAGCCCAGGTCAACTAGCCCACACGGCCGAGTATCAAGGCGCTCCCAGGCTGACTGCCCGCAATAGCATGCCCCAGCTCGCATTTACCAATTCTGCGAACAAGGAACTGCCGTCAGCCGCTTTGGTTCGCCACGGATACGATTCATGCCTTCTCTCCACCAACTCCCAAGCCACGTTCCACCACCCTCGTGGTACAAATAAGACAATCAGCTAATTCTTCCTTGGGAGCAAAGAAAATCGCTTCGTGGCTGGGAGGTCTGGTCGTACTGCTCGTAAAGTCAAGTCTGACGGGCCGCCAGACGTGCCACGGCACAGGAGCTGCATATCAGATGCACGAGTCTGACAGCGAGAGAGGAGGGGCACGCGGGTCTCGTTCCGGCAAGCGGGAAGGGCAAACTCTGTCGGGATGACGTTGGTGGCAGCATAAAAAGCGGCCTCTGCTACGTTTCCATGGACACATTTGACGTTTTCAGGGCCCGTCGGATATATTTACCAGGACCAGGTGCCTGGATTTGTTCCCCTGTATCGCAGCCACGTCTCTCAAAACGGTCATCATTTTGTGTCGCCGAGGCCCGGTTGCGAGGGGCCCTACACCAGGGAAGGGAGTCTTTGCTTGGTTATGCCATCCAATGGTGCCTGGAAAGAATGAGCGACGGATGAATGGGTAAGTTCTACACGACGTTGCTCGAGGTCCAAAGAAATCAGTCTGAATAGAAACGTCACGAATATACAGCCGATATACTGATACGGGGCCCTGCACAAGTCGGCTGCGGAAACTCAGCTAGCACATTGTACGCAATGTCCAATGTCACCGAGTGGTTTGCGCGGAGAATTTCTCAAGGAGCATGAGTAGATTATAAATGGCCACTTTGAGCACCGACTCGAGTGTAGTTGCCAAATGAAGCCTCGAGACCGCTGATTGTCCTCCTTGTGATGACGCCTTATTTCACAAGCGCCCCGGATGCACCACCCGAAAAGCCAAGAGTGTTGCGAAACACGCGACGAAAGCTAAAGTGACAGTTTCGAGTCCAGAGGCACATCGTAGACCACAGCTGGATGTACACAAAGCGAGACGGCGCGTCTAGGTCTCGGCGCTTGGGAGAGGCGTCGCCAAGCCGAGTCGCTCCAGCGTGCTGGGAAACGTCTTGGGGTCGGCGGAATTGGCATCCACAATGTTTGTCTTGGGCGTTTCGTCAACGAGGAGGCGGATCAGATCCGGCCGCATGTAGTGCCCGCCCTGTCCATCCAGCTTTGGGTCAGCATTCTTTGCGGGGCGTGGATGTTGCTCGCATCAACATACAAAGTCGGCAATCTTCTTGGTCAGCAGGTTCTCGTCCAGATCAATGTCGACCATGACGAGCCCGTCAAACGTCTTGGCCGGGTCATCCACCGCGCGGAGGCCGTCCGGGCGGTAGACCCTGGCGAAGCCGTTTCCAACAATGTCAGCCTCCCCGTCGAGGGCGGCCTCGTCGTTTTGCAGCCGAACCGGCAGGCCGAGACGGGCCCCCTCACGGGTCACCACTTGGCTTGGTGCCAAGGTCCACGTGCCCGTCTCGTACGCGTACGCGGGGGTGACATGCTCGGATTGGGTTTCGGAAGCATTCGTGTAGGGGTCGGGGTACTTGATGGCCGAGCCGGGGCCGTACACGGGCCACGCGGCGACGTGGACTTGCTCGTGTCTGCTGGCGTTGAGGGCCTTGAGGAATGGGTTCATCTACGAATGTCAGCGTCACATGTCTCGGGGGTCCCGCGTGAGTGGCGCATACGTTTTCCCAGCAGTTCAAGTGTCCGAGATTGCCGATTTCCGTCTCGACGACGGCGTGGAGCGAGTCGCCGCTTCCCTCGCCAAACACCAGCTTCTCTACATGGGTTGGCTTGATCTTGCGGCGGTGGTTGATGACGGTTCCCGTGGGATCGATGACGACCTGGGCCATGTACATGGTGTGGCCATCGAGCTCGGAGTAGCCCAGGGAGACGTACGTCTTGGCGGCCCTGGCAGCTTCGCGGATTCGCCGCATTTCGTCAGAGTCGGGCCGCATGCTGTTCTGGTGGAACTTCTTGAGGAGCGGCAGTGAGTCCTGGTAGTTCACACGCCACAGCCAATAGGGGTATCTGGATCGGAAATGAGCATCCGCTACATGCTACGTGAAGAACAGGTTGGTGGAAAGGTACCCTGGGATCCCTGCCTTTTGTCAGTATCACACAGGAGAGGCTGTTTTTGGAGGCAGCTTACAAAGTTCGGGAAAGGCTACTAGCTTGCAGTCCTTTTCGCCAGCTTCAAGGATCAAGTCCACAGTCTTTTTGACTGACTTTTCAAGATTGAGCCAGCCAGGCTCGGCCTGTACACAGGCAGCCTTGTACTGACGAATGGTAGCAACCATGATGATATGTCTTGGAGGATGAGCGTTTTGGCCGAGTTACAATAGTAGACGGTGAGGAGGGTTTGATGGTGAAGCGATGGAAAGAAGGGATTTCTGATGTACAGCAGCCATATATAAGTTCAAACAAATCTTTTCGCCTGTCGCCCGGCTGAAGAATTCGGACGACGCTGAGTCGAGAACGTCCTGACTGCCTTTCATGGCGCGCGCGGGCTTCCCTCGGTGTCTGGATCTCCGTGTCTGAATGCTGCACGAATAGAATATTTTTCCAGTCCACGTGGCCCCCATTCACGGCGGCATCGTCTGTTCGATCAAATAGTGCCATGTACGGAATTGCACAGGGTCTAGATCGTGGCCATCAAAGCAGGGCATATTGCAGACACTATTGCAGATGGCTGCATTGGGTCAATGTTGCGGGAAAAGTCAATTCGACACCCGTTAGAGCCCCCATGTCAGAGGCCGAGCATCATGCCACTTTGCTTGTCCCAATTGATCCGCGGGAACTGGACGGACTGCGACTGTGGCCGGCAAATATCTGCGGCCGTCAGACGGCGAACAGAAGCCGGGATAACGCCGAGCTGATGCGAAAAGAGTTGGCCGCGGAGATATCTGAGTCTCGAGTTCCTCGGCCCGGCCCGCGGCGAGCTTTTCTGCCGGGCGGTGGGGAGCCATGCCCTCGCGGTGCACTTGCACTCGTGGACAAAATGCGCAGGTGACGTCATCGGACAGGATCAATATTTGCTGAACGCGTCCTCAAATGCTGACCAGTCCAGGCAACATTGGAACAAGGTGCAGCCGCTGGGATGCGACGCCTGCAGCTGTTGGCTGGACGATCCAGTGGAATCTCCGATTGCCCTGACGGCAATCTCGGACATCAATCGATGTCAACGCTCAACCGTCTCTCAGTGCAACGCGTGCTGTTCGGCGGTTCAACTGCCACCGGAATGTTGGTCTATGGTCACGACACCTGGGGCAGGAAGCTGCTGCGACCTTTGGCCACAAGGACTTTAATGCCCAAGTGTGTTGTTTGCAAATTGAGCTAGAGTGCTCCAAGCCCTCAGACGAGCCCTTGTCCCAATCTTGTCACATCCACTTTACCCAGCAATGGGATATACATCATTCTTTCATAGTATCCTCGAAGACAACTACCTCTCACATTGACACTTCCACAGAATCCAGAGCCTGTTTCTCTATTATTCAATGTTCTAAACGGACGCCTCCCTTCCACGCAGGTATTGCTCCGACTCCAAATTCTCCTTCCAAGAGCATCAGGCTGATGCCGTCACTCCAGTCACCGCGTAACACCGCACAAGGTTCCTTCAATCAGCTATCAGGCTCCCCTCTCGTCAACATAATGCCGTCTAACAGGTCAATAACAACCCCACGATCGGGCTGCTCCCACACGTCTCGGCCCTTTTCAGCGGCTACCTGTAGAACTGTTGCCTGAAATGCTATTACAACCAGATGTGCAGTCCCTAGTCGACTTTGGACAAGCTAACCTTGGTTCGAGAGAGAGAGTATGTTCTCTTAAACAATATGAGGTTGTAGTCTTGCCTACCCTTGACATTCTGTACGCCGTGGTACATACTAGAAGCGCCATCTACTTCTCACTTCACCTTTTCCACTATAATTGGACAAAATTCTGCAAGATATGCCACAGGTTTGGTGGATCTATCCTGATCAACATGGACTCACTATTTCAGTTGCGTCCAGGAAGCTCAAATGGTGACTCTCGCCGCAATCTGAAGGCACTACGAATTGACCAAGGCCTCAATAGCGGAATTGGAATTCAAGACCCTTCCTGTAGTATACTTCACGCGTAAATCCGCACGCAAATAGCGCCTTGAAGTTCTTTCCGCCAACGAGGCCATGTTTCTTCCTGAGGACTATGTATTTCAAGGGCACGTCCCGTTCCCATGAGTTATATAAAAAATGCTTCCCTAAACCTTGTACGGATGCACTACTTGGGCCACCTACTAGGGCGGGCCAATTTTCAATCTAGCAGCCATGTTAACCTCTTCATGTACAATATATACTTTCTCTATTATTAATTTTAAGTCTATTTCATATGGAAGTGTAATACTCTTCGTATGCTCTCGTTACAGCTTTAAAAAATTATGTACTTAGTCTGGAGTTTCCGAGAGCATATCACGCCGTCGAAGACGGAATTCATCAAGATATGCTGATAGATTGGATGACAGCCGTAGGGTCTGTGACACATACTTTCCGGCCATGCCGATTGCTAGGGCAAGGCATCCCGGCTCTTTCACAAGAATTCGGCTTCGGCTACCACATCATCCTGTGATGGTTGCATCTCTACGTAAGTAAGAAATAGTTCAGCACTTTGTGGCTCTTTAAGCTGGTGTTGATTCTCGCGATGGCGAGATTGAATGTATAGAAAATATGCTCTTATACTATGTATATATGGGATCCTATCGCCGTCATTCTTTCTCACTATCCTCGCCGTCACTATCATCCTTCACGTGGGGCTTTCCGCAAAAAGAGCTGTCATAACCATATTAGTCGAAGAATCGGTGTGTTGCATTTCCCCACCGTAGACGCGGCGTCTCGCACCTATGGGATAGTCATGTGTAGGCGACCGAAAGATGCCGTGTACTGGAGTAGAACGGGGGAAGTGATTTGAGAATACTGGGTGTGTGTGTGTTGTTCACGGCGTCCTCCCCCGACCTCCTGCCAAATCTACCAAGTTGCTACTGTTTTATCCAACAAGTATCTCGTTTTAAGCTCAGGCCTCCTGACATGCGTGTCATGGGCAGCCCGAGTAAGGGAGTGTATGAGTACAAACGATTGCTAGATTGGCGGGCATGTGCGACTGAAGCAGCGCAACTTATACGGTGGCGTGTGTGTGAGGGCTGAGCTGACTACGAGAGGACATGGCCGTTGAGGCAGTCATGGTGTTTCATGCAGAGATGGGCATCGCGAACTACTCCCGGCATGTCAATGATTGAGTCCATGTCGCACGAAAAGAGCACACCCTTTGCGGGGCGACTCATCCCGCTTGGATTATTTGACCAACTCGGTTGGATGCGGGAGTTGAAAATGTCGTCCACGCGCCACTGTTAGATGGCGAGTCCTGAATCCTGATGAACTTTCTGATGGCGGAGCGTCGCACGACTCGCACGAGTATAGGATTTGAGGAGTGGCACTCGACGTGCACATGGGTCAGTTTGATAGCGAGTCGATCGAGTGAGTGTCTGAGGATTAATCTATTTGTTTATCGGCTGTCCCAGCAGATGCTCCCATCTGCAACTTCTTTTCCGTTTGTCTCGAACGGCGCGTTCCTCAATGTCGCCTCCACCATCTCGATTACAACTTGCCGCTCTCAACATTGCCTGCGAAACAACAGCAGCTGCCAACTGCTTGCACACACTAATAGCTGTACTGCTCCTCGCTCTCGCTCGTCAATTTTTGCTTCTTCTGTTGGCCTACAGGTACTTGGCAGATGTCACAAACCCACGTTGATGCTTGTCAGGGATGTTATGCGCATACGCACGTAGTACTCTCTTCTTATTTCTAATTGCAAAGAGCTGCTTTTTACTATTTCTCTAGCTTCTTCATACTACTACCTATAAATTAAATCTAGTCTAGACTTAGCCTAATAATATAATTTACTTAAATACTCTGCCTGAGCCCTCTACCTAATATAAAACCCTTATAAAGTATAAAGTTAAAGCTAGGGAACAGCTTAAGGAAAGCTTAGAGCAACTTAAGGAGCTATATATAAGCTTACTAAGCAGCAGGTAACTTACACCCAAGTTAGTATTGCTAAAAGTAGCAGTATAAAGCATTATAATTCTAGTTTTATAACGCGCTACTAGATAGCAACCCTAGTGTGGCAGCAACATCAACATAGTTCTTAAACCCACACCATCGGCCCGGATACCAGCGGTCACGGAATGCTGCTCGGCGAGGCGGCCGTTACAAGCGGCATGGTGACGTGCATGTCTGGTGCTGGACCGTCAAACGTCGCCGTGGAGCTCAACCTCTCCAGCTGCCCGCGTCCTACGCCACCAGGGACCTCGTTCGACAGCGCTGCTCGGCGACGGCGGCTTATTCTCTCGGCGGCACAGGACGAGAAGCTGGCCGTGCTTTACAACTCCCCAGCTGAGAATGAGCAGTCCCTGTGCATCTTTCCAAAGCCCTCTCACAAGTTGGACATCAGGCACGGCATTGTCTCGCAAGTACGGGAAGGCGAGCTCGTCGGGCTCGGTGTGGAAACCTACCAAAAGGGCTACAAGTACGTTCCGGCCCCCGCCTCGCATTAAATCTTACCAGCGGTATGGAGGCCTACTGACGGTGAGCAGATCCGACGCCCAGGCCGGCGAGGCGACCTTGGGGAGAATCATCAAGAGCCGGCCTCTGAGTTCTGCCAACCAGGACAGGGACTCCTGCCCATTACAGCGGTCTTATCTGCACGGCACGGAGAGGCAGAACGAAATCAAACACATGCTCATGCGAGCTCCTACCATTGATCTTTCCGCCAGCGGCGTCTCCTCCGCCGAGCCCCTCGCGCAGCGGTCAACGACCTCCTGGGGGACGGCTCGATACTTGGTCTGTCGGAAGCTGCCGAGGCATCCAAGCAGCCAGTGCCAGCGATCAGCAAGCTTCTCCCCGAGAACTTCTTCTTTGGCGACAAGCAAAAATTCAAAGTCTCCAGGAGGTATGGGAAGATGCCGACGGCGCGTGGAGCGCAGGGCCGGGACTGCTCAACGGGCTGGGCCGAGGGCAAGTTGTACAGCGGAACCACGACTCTGGGCCACAGGGTGGTTGCAGGTGCACAAGGTCCTAGTGAGGACGAGGACAAGTTTGCTTCGATTCGGACTCTGGGCAGAGCGAGTTGGACGCTGCTGCCCAAGTGTTGAGCGGCGCGGACTGACGTATCGAGGAGTCGTGCTGCATTGGGCCGTCTGCGGCGGGAGACGTCTCGGACATTGTGGCTGTGTCAGCTGGCAAATTCCCGTCCGAAGGAAGGACTCGCAGTAGAATCTGCCAGTTGGCGAGTT
The DNA here is from genome assembly GCF_000804445.1 of Metarhizium album ARSEF 1941. NCBI lineage: Eukaryota > Fungi > Ascomycota > Sordariomycetes > Hypocreales > Clavicipitaceae > Metarhizium > Metarhizium album. Next base: position 53,111 of record NW_024467617.1, on the reverse strand, counting down.
AAGCGCTGGATCTAAAGAGGACCAGCTTCGCGGCTCGCTGTTGTGTCGCCGTCAACTCTCGGCGCCTTGGTGGCGCGTGACGTGGGTGCAGAGCAGGAAAGAAAGCCTGTGAATAAGTCGGCCAGGCCCAGACTATGCAGCTGCACATTGTCCACTCGGGTTGCACGAGAATGACGGCGAGCTGCTCGCCCGATATACGTTCCACTGAGCCGAGTCAAGCCTCTGCAGCTCGAATCACAGACCGCAGAAGCGTCCGTACACAACGACATCGATTCGCCTGCGGGTAGTGCGTCCCGACGGCGAGGACGAGTGTGCGTCCTTGGTACGAGACGATGGACTTGTGCCTGGAGAGCAAGATGGACCAACGGTCATGGACGCCCTTGGACTCTAGACGTTGTCATTCTTTGCTTGTCGAGGCTCTGCACGACGAGGACCGACGAACCATTCGGCAAAGTCCGGCTGCGTGGTGCGCTGGCTCTTCCGGTCCGACTTGGCATGGCAACGCTGCATGATGGAAACAATAGTCACCGAATGCATCCGCTGGTACGGACATGGGTGCGTCAGAGATCTGGCGCGAGCACGGCCGGGTTCCTGACGCCGTCCGTGGTTCTTCAGGCTGCGCGCGCATATGCTGCTCCTCGGGAGGAGGAGAGGCGGACGCACCCCGAGCATGTACTTGGGTCGCAGGGAGCAATCGCGGGCCGCGTCGGGGAAGGCCAGAGAGTCCTCCGTCAAACTTGGCCATCATCGTGGTTGCGCCTCGGCAAGGCTTTTCGAAATCTCCACGCGGCTGAATTCGCCAAGTTTAGCTTGGTCTGCCTGCACTTGGGGCTGTGGGGTAACTTATCATTATGTAAAGCTGAGAAGCTTCAGCTGCAGGTGAATGACTACAAGACAGGGTCAAGGACTTGGCCTTTAGACTTTCCGTGGGGAGGGTTGGGGTGCTTGCTGATGAATATCCAGTCCAGCATGGACAAATGTAGGTTGAACGAGGTCGAGCCACCAGCCACGTTGCTCGAGTCCGTGTTGCGGTCACCTTGTCCCAGCTTCCGGGCGAGGCATAGTTGGTAACATACTTGACGACGCCAAAGGCACTCGAGACTCGAGTGAAAGATGCCAGCTACCAGGGGCCCCGTCCCCCGTCCCCCGTCCGCCTCTGCCGTTCCACCGCGGGTGACCGACTAGTCGAGTTGGTCAAGGCCCAAGGGCACGGATCCAGCTTGACATTGTCCGACTCTGGCCGCGCGACGAGTCGTGCCGGTCCAAATGCGTCCCGTCTGTGGCCCGGCGTGCGGCTAGATCAAGCCCAGTTGGCGCGAGGGCCGCCACGGACAACAAAGCAGACGGACGACATCGAGGCAAAAGCTTAGCCACGCGCCGAGTATAAACAACAGCAGTGGCACGAGGCCGGTCCTGGTGCGGAGGTGGAGAATGGAGATTCTGCATGTGGCATCGTGGATTCGTGGATGTGGGTATAAACAAATGCGGCCTGGGCGTCGTCGACGGCAAGGTATTTAAAAACCAACCAAGCTTGCCCGACTCGTCGAACCCAGACCTGCCCATTTCCCGGGACAATGGTCCTGCCTGCACGAGACTGTCCACGAAGCCTGGCACGAATCGCACGATCCCCCGTCGCTTCTCTGTTCCGCGTCCGAGAGCCCAGCAGCAGCAGCAGCAGCAGCGCCCTCGTGTCCGGGTCTGGTCCTGCTCGGCGTTGCGAGACGCAGCCGCGGCCCATTGAGAGATGCCAATGTCCAACAAGTCCGAGTCGTCTGGCCTCGACGGCGAGCCGCGACATCTGTCCGTGGCGGCGGCCGAGCCTCCAGAGTACGACGGCGACGCAGGCCTGCACGACGCCGTGTTTGGGGACCTGACCGGAAAGGGCCCCAACTACCGCAATGTGAGACAAGACAGCCAACTCGCTCGCTCATGCGTGCTCGTGGGCGCCGGAAACTGACTAACGGGTGCCAAAAGGTCGGGTGGGTGGGAACCGTCGCGCTCATGATGAAGACGCAGGTCGGGCTGGGCGTCCTGTCGATACCGGCGACGTTCGACACGCTGGGCCTCATCCCCGGCCTCGTCTGCCTGCTCGCCGTTGCGGCCGTCACGACGTGGTCGGACCACATTGTCGGCGTCTTCAAGAGGCGGCATCCCGAGGTGTACGGCATCGATGACGCCGGCGGCTTGATGTTTGGCCGCATCGGGCGGGAGGCGCTGGGCGCCGCCTTTTGCGTTTGTGAGTCCAAAGCCCAAAGCTCTCGCGGGTCTCCCGTCTCGGGTCTCGGGCTGACGCAACGCGCGCAAGACTGGATCTTTGTTGCCGGGTCGGGAATGCTGGGCATATCCATCAGCCTCAACGCCGTCTCGTCCCACGGCGCCTGCACAGCCGGCTTTGTCGCCGTCGCCGCCGTCGCCGGCTTCATGCTGGCCAGCATCCGGACCCTGGCCCGCATCAGCTGGCTGGCCTGGGCAGGCCTGACCGGCATCCTCGTCTCGAGTTCGTCCCTCCCGCCCCGCGACGCCGCGCCGGCCTGTTGTCAGGCGTGCGTGAGTGAGTGAGTGAGTGAGTGAAGTGAGCGAGCGAGCTGACCGTGCCGTGGCAGTCTTGCTCGTGACCGTCGCCGTGGCCGTCCAGGATCGTCCTGCCGCCGCGCCGCCGCAGGGCCCGTGGGCGTCCGACTTCAAGCTGGTCAAGAGACCGTCCTTTGCCGCCGCCGTCTCCGCCGTCGCGTCCATCGTCTTCGCCTACGCCGGCACGCCGGCCTTCTTCTCCATCGCCGCCGAGATGCGCGACCCGCGCCACTACACGCGGTCTCTGCTCATCTGCCAGGCCGCCGTCACCGTGACCTACGTGTCCATCGGCACCGTCGTCTACTACTACTGCGGCTCCTACGTTGCGTCTCCGGCCCTCGGCTCCGCCGGCCCCCTCGTCAAGAGGATTGCCTACGGCCTGGCCCTTCCGGGTCTCGTGGCAACAACAACCATTGTCGTCCACGTGAGTAGAGCTCCCCGGGTCGTGTCGTGGCCTCGCGGCGCCTCCCGTCCCAACCTCCCAACAACCTCGTGCTGATGCCGGCTGTAGCTGCCTGCAAAGTACGCGTTTGTCCGCATACTGCGCGGCTCAAAGCATCTCACCGCCAACGATGCCATTCACTGGGCGACCTGGCTGAGCTGTACCCTGGTCACCACCGTGATTGCGTATCTGATCGCCAGCGGCATCCCCGTCTTCGGGGGCCTGGTCTCGCTCGTCGGCGCCCTCCTCGGCACGCTCATGTCCTTCCAGCCCATGGGCTGCATGTGGCTGTACGACAACTGGCACCGGGGCAGAAAAGACCCAGCGAGCCGCTGGATATTCATGGTCGTTTTCAGCATTCTCGTCGTCGTGACCGGCACCTTTCTCATGGTTGCCGGCACCTACGGCTCCATCGTTGGCATCATAGACTCGTACAACAAAAGCGGCGCGTCTCGAGCGTGGACGTGTGCCGACAACTCCAACTCGGCCTAGCCTACTGCCGTGAGCTGCGACGTAGATGGATTCCAGAACGAGCAGTCGCTGTGAATGTTGAGCGAACAGCTGTGTCAAACGGGACCATGATGCGGGAAACGCGGCCGCCCCGGACGCTACAGCTCTGCGTGGCTCGCTCGTCCCGACAACCGGGCCGTATCCGGGCTTGGACTTTACCCGGGCCAGAATCCTGGGTTGACGCCCGGGTGCATGGCCTCGGCTGGCGCGCGGCTTTCGATGGCGACTGTCTCGGCAGACCATCCCAAGTCTCGTCCCGTCGCGGGTTTCGCAGTGACTGTGCCCTGTTTCTCTTTGATCTCGTGTAGATCTACTACTAACCAGTAAAAGTGTCCCGGGAGGGGCTTTGCTGTTGATCACGATCCTTTTGTTTGATGCTGGCCGCCGAGGCTCACCCGGGTGCTCAGCAGGTGATGCTGGAGACGCCTCTTGTACTGTCATGTCATATCTTGTCGGGCTGGAATAAACTATGTGGCGCGAAATACCAATGTCATGTCATTTGAAAATATCAACACAACGGTCTGTTGGCCCTGTTTTGACGGCCCAGAGTCTTCCCCGTACAATGCGGTGCTTAAATGCGATTCCTACGTGAACAAGTCGGCCTGTCAAATTTTCCAGATCCAAATGCCCTTCATGACTGTCGGGTACGTTGTCACTTGGAAGCCCTCTTTTCAAAGACGGAATTGTCCTCCGTTGCGGTCATGCGGATCCCCGCCATGGCTCATGGGGCTGGCCGTCAGAAATATCAGGCCGTTGCCAGGCCCTATTGCTCCGCGACTCAATGGGCAAACGCGATGGCCTTTGTGATGGACAGCTTTCCATGCCAGGACAGTACTTGGGGAACTGGCTCGCGGAGCCCAAATACCCGACATGGCATGCCTCCCTAGCCTGACGACGATCTCTCAAGTTGCCGGGATTATCTCGCGGCGGGCGACCTAGAGGGCTAAAATAGTCGGGTTTCGTATTTGAGAAATAGCCGGATGCTTGTCTCAGTTTGGACCAGATCACAAGTCGTCACACTTGGACAAGGCGAACAGGTATGGCTGTATACAGGGGGACATCCAGAACAAGGGGGGGGCACGATGCAGGGTAACAGTTCTTGGACATCCCCCGTACATGCTATGCTACATGGGCATCAACAAGCCAGGTACCAGCGTCGCAGGGTTGAAAACGGCATGTCGAGATGTCTACCAGACCGGCCATCCTCGGGCAATTCCTACACGGCCAGCCAGCTGCCGTGTTTGACTTTTCACAGTTCCGCACTTCTTTGTCCCGACAGCTATTGGGGACTTGTTGCTCACCAGACGTGAAAGTACTCCAAGGAACTTCCACCTGCTTGGGGATAGTAACTATTCCCGTGGCCAGGGAGGTTTTCGTCCAAGCACACCTCTGCTTCTGCCCCTTAACTCCGGATAGCCAATAGCAGGTCGGAGGGCGCCAACTAGTTGCGGCCCAACATGACGCATGCAGCGCTCGCCATGAATGACGAGCCTCGTGGCTACTCATCCCGGAGAGACAGTCGGTGTTGGTGCGGAATCACAGACAATTCTCATCACCAGCCGAGTAGGGGGCAAGCTAGAAAGACACACGTCGCTTCGCCCGTGCTAGCGAGCCATTTCGTGCCTGATCCCAAACCTGCGCTGGCACGAGTCGGACGCTCACTGGACGGCGCAAATATCTGCATCTCCCTCCGAATGAATTCGCCTACGCATTTGGAAGCACTCCCCGTCTCCCCTGCTCAGTAGTTACCTGCTCCCCGCATTCCTTTCACACAGGCACCACGCATCGTGGGACCCGATTGGACGCACTTGGGTTCGTGAACTTGGTAACAAAGCCCGGCGGCTCTTTCTGGGTGGCCATTTGTTTCAAGACACTGACTGGCCCTTGCTTGACGAGCAGGGGTTGTCCAACCATGGCTGCCCAAGGAAGGCAACCAGATTCGATGGACGGAAATGAATCCAACCACCTGCGCAGTGGGCGTTGAATGTCGCCAAAGATACGACCCTGCGGCACGTGCGAACAGAACACCCGGCTCGATTTGGACCTCAACTCTGCAGGCTGCCAAGGATCAAGGAGAGGCAGCCGTGCCCGCAGCGCCAGGCACAAAAAGCCGTCATTTCAGGGACGACTTCACCGCGTTGGGTCTCCATCACGTCGCCGGAAACACGGTTGGGCAAGTTGCCCATTCTCGACGTCTCATCGGGGGCATCACACGTCGAACATCGTTCAGGGTACCAAGTGTCGGGCACATCTGGCGGAGGGCTTGGCTTTGACTGCACAAGAATTTCACATACGTCGTAGATGGACGTCTTTATAGGTTACCTAGTAGTTCTTCTTCCGTGGTCTCTTTTCCCCAGAGAAGCAAATACGGGTTTCGACTCAGTAGCTCCTTTCTCGTGCGAAATCGAATCTTCCCCCCGCCTTTCCAGCTCATCGTTTACCTTACGTTGCAATGTCGTTGGGAGATACTGCTTTGCAAACTACGCCAGCGGCAGAGGCAGATGCCGCTTCACCGCGGACGCTGGAGCTACGCAGGTAGCCGGGCCCGACTCCCAGCCCATTCACGATGCGAGAGTGCTAATACGCAGACTGGCGTGCTTCAGAACTCACGAGACGGGAGGCACAGGCTCCAATGGACGGCCGCGTTCCCACCAGGCCATGCTGACACGATACGTCAACGAGTTCAGGCGTAGCCAGGTCCCTGTGTCGGAGCGCCTGGCCGCAGATGCAGCTCGCTCCTCCGGCGGCAGCACCTAGCGCGCGGTGCTTCTGTCGATGGATACTGCGACTGGCGTCGACGATGGGGGCGGGCTATTCCGGCACGGGGCATGACCAGCCGGGCGTCGGGTTCGAATAGTCGGTTCGCCGTTTGATTTTGTCGAGGGCAATGCCTGCGTGGAGCTGTATCAGGAATCAGGATCGGATCGCTTTGTACCATCAGCCTCAGCCTCGGCTTAAGCTTTTTTTTTTTTTTTTTTTTCAGATGCCACAAAGGAAAAGGATACGAAAATGTCACTCATGACCAAGCATGCCAATCAGCCAAGTGGCGCGATTTGACGAGTCGAGATTCCACGGCTGCAAGAAGAGATTGGCCACGTCTGCCCACGCAAGTTCCCCGACGGCCAGGTAGATGAGAATACGCTCCACGGCAGGTGCCAGCAGTGTCCGGGGCGTGAATTGGGCATTGGCCGCGTCGACGTAGAATAAGGAATGTCGTGGTTTGGTGAGAAACACCCGCAGACAGATGGTGTTCTATGTTGCCCCTCACTCATGGTACGGATACAACGACAACACCGGACTGAGATGGGCATACTGGAAAAACCACTCGACTTTACTTTTACCTGATAGATACCCATTAGCGGTTCGAAGCGGCAGCCAGCAGGCTTTTCAATGCGATTGTAGACATGGATCATGTGTGATGCCATGTTTCGGATGTCCGAGGTCCGTGCGCGAGGGCGTGTAAAGTCAGTTCATCAAACTTGGCCAGAGATCTTCAGATAGCCATTCGATCATATCTTTTTGTTCTTATTGGACATGTCCCGGGGCGCGCGTGGGAAGTCAATGGGGCACCAAGACTAAAGCTGGCTCGTCATTGTTGAGCAGTTGAGGCGCGCAACCGGTTGAGCGCGAGATTCATCACGACGCAAGGAGAGACAGCGTGCGACATAGTTGATGCCCGTATCAGTCATGCTTTTATTAATAGGGCCCCTCGAGGAACAGCTAGCCTGGCCATTCCTTCGGTTTTGGGTCTCGCAAAGCCGTGGCTCCCGACATGGATGAGACGACGTCCGAGACGAATTAAATACAAAGAATTATTAGTCCGATAACGAAACGTCTAAGGAGAACACCCGGGGATCCTCTCCAAATTGGCACAAGTGATTCTCGTCTTGTTTGCGAAATGCACAACGATGGACCTGTTGCCCATGAAAGCCTCGGTGCCTTCGTCCAGCGACGAGTACGGATCCAAGTACTCGTCCACGAAGGGATCGTTCTTGACCTCGCCGTACTTGCCGCTGAGGTCGCCAACCTGGCAAGTCTGGGGCGCACTGGCGTTGCAAGGGGGAGTCTCGCCTCGTTTGTACGGGTCAAGATGGGCGAGTGTCTTGGTGCAGTTGCCGTCCGAGGGGACAGGATTGACGTGGATGTGATAGACTAAGTGAAAGGTGTCAGTGAGCTGGTCGAGGAAGGGCCTGCGTGTCGTGTCTCGGGTTGAGTGAAACGTACGGAATGGCCCGCCTTCCTCGGGGAGGTTTTGGAATTCGACGCGATACAGGACGCCGACGCCGTCGGGGCCGGGCGAGGCTTGAACAGACCCGCGAATGTTGCCGTGTAGGTTGCCGCGATGGAAAGGTTGGCTTGGGAGGACAGCTTCGTAGATGGCCCTGGCATTGTTGTGGACGACGGGGGCGTCGCGGGTGGCCTGGGCGAGGGCCGCGAGGCCGGCGACCAGGAGTGACAACATCATGGTGGTTGGTTTGCCTCACGGCAGGCTTGGGTATAAAGACAAGGGGCGAGTGTATTCCCGCACGACCTGATCCCATCCACTGACTCTTGAGTTGGTTGATGGCCCTCACAGGCAGCACTTTGTACGATCGGATTGTCTGTCGGTGGTGCGCGCTGCGGGATGAAGTGGGAGGCTAAAGAAGAAGTTTTGTGGAAGCGGCGCATGCACTCTTTAAGGATAAGAAAAAGTCAACACGGAATCGACGGCTTCGTACTCCGTATCCTTCCAAGCAAGGGCGCGAAATGAGCAAAGTTGTTGTCAAAGAGTAAGACAAGGGCTGTGCGACAGTCAGCTTGTGTGGCGCACAAACCTCGACGACGTGGGATTGCCATGCTCGAGCAGTCCTTTCCACTTTTTATCCTCCTACACCCCGCTGCAGCCCGCTGGGTACAATGTGTATACAACTTTAATCGCAGCTACGACGCACGCTAAAAACCTTGTGTTTGACGCTTTTTTGGTTTCTTTTTCTCCAGACCAACATGAATCCAGCGCCGCCGAGGCGTAACTAGACGGGCTATTGAGCGAACAATGTCATCATTTCAGATCTGGCCGGCCTGTATTAGATGGACGCTCTACGGAGCATCCGGTGCGCATCCATGAGTGCGGAGTATTTGGAATGTACGGGGGGAGTGCGGTGGCGGCTGGCGCCTGGGTGGGTCGGGCCGTCAACGGTCGGCAGGTGCGAACATGAAGATGAAGCTTGAGTGTTTGCCTGGCACTTGCTCGTCCACGGTCTGGGACGGACGCAGCAAACCGGTTGCGCTTGCTGTTGCATCCGCCCCGGTCCTTCCGGGCGACAACGGCATCTAAAACCACCCGACGACAAATTGGAGTTTTCTCTGCAGGTCGTGCGGATAGACGGTGGTACGGAGTACGGAGTACGGAGTACACAGTACGGAATAGGACCGCTTGCAATGCTGCTGCACAGACTGTTGGCCACGGCAGGCCGCACAGCTCTGGGAAATGAGCCCCCATCCAAGTCCTCGCTCGCCCGGTCGTCGTCGGTCCGACCGAGCCGAGGCCTCGGTGTGCATTTTATTTTATTTTGATTTTGCCCTGCGTCTTCGAAGCCAGTCCGCATGTCGCTGCAGGCCGCCGTGTGCTACCAATACCGAGTACTCCGTGGTCCATGCAAATTGACATGTCGGGGGAACGCTGCGGAAGTCGGGGCTCGCCAAGCCAACAGATGGACGACAGCCGGCGTCATGGGCTGGGTGGCGGGGAGTGTAATTATTATGTTACCGTGTCCGCCACGATCAGATGGTGGTGACAACTGGCGAGTGATGAGGTGGGGCGGGCTGCTGCTTTTCTGCCATTCGTGAATCTTGATGCCATACGGAGAACGCAGCACGGAGCTTCTAATAGTGGGGCGCTTCACGGGTACCCATCGCTGCCTTGTTCATCACGAATGCCATCACGTGCCCGCCCCTTCCCACGGAGCGGGTTTCCAACTCGCTGGCTTCGCCTTTACAAGATGATGGACACGCGAGCTAGTTCTATTACCATCCATCTTGGCGTATGCTTTGCAGTCGGTGCGGCCTGCGGAACCCAAAGACGCAGGCTTTGCTATTTCCATGTCCAGTCCGTGCTTGTCAAAGATGCCCGCGCGTTGCCTCCACTGCCCGCCGTGGCCCACGTTGCCTCGCCCTTCCTCAGTGTAAACATCATCACTTTTCTTGGTGTTTTCATTTGCACGTGTTGCTTGGACATGATTCAAGCCCCTCGTTGTGCCGACATGATAGTCATTCACGCCACGTCCAACTTGAGCCGTGACAACAACCTGTACCTGTAAATGAGCGTCTACCGTAACATCTTTCCTGCAATGCTTAGCCTCCTGGTAAAGTTGGGGACACCGCATTTTTTGCCATGGGACCCAATATGTACTGATCGTGCCCGCCCCACTTTAGATGGTTCAGCTAGCAAAGCCCTCACCACCAAAGGTGGTGGTCATCAGCAACGCAGCCACATCAGCAATACAGCCACTTTTTTAGCTTGATAACTTGATTAACCTCTTTATATATAACTAATATGCACTCTTTTCTAGTAAATCTAACAGACAAGTTTAATGCTATTAATAGGCCTTTTTTTTTAGCTTTGAAAAAGTGTGATAACCATATGGACTAGCCCTATTGGGCCATAGCGGGTGCCAGCCGCGGTCATCCCGGCGGTTTGCCGGACCCCTGGCCATTGAGCCAAAAGAGTACGCAATACTCCGTAGACAAGCTGCCCAACTCTTGTTCATCTGGCACTATATGGGTCACAGGCTATGTTGTCCCATTGCATCCGTATTGCATCGCGTCTTTGAGGTCGAGCATAGCTCAGACCATAATAATAGTAAAAAGTACCAAAAATCCAATACTTTTAAAGGTCTGACCGGGCCCCACGCCTCTGAACGCTTGGACGAGCGTTGGGTCTCTGACAACGGCAGATCAGACTCCGTCGTGATGTGCCTCGACTGTGTAGACACATTCCTCCTTTGCACAACTGCGTTGCGTGATGGAGCATGATTTACCGGGGCAAGGGCGGCAGGGCCACCGAGCCGAACACGGTGTCAACCGTCATCGGGAATCCGTCAATCCAAAATCGAACAGCACTGGCTCGGGAGCCAATTGAAATACTATCAACTACTCCGTACGTCGGGAGGCCGGGCGTACAGAGCCCGCCGCACGGAGTAGCCCTAACTTACTACCAGGCGTGACTACAGCCAAGCCAGCCTTTGTAACTACCCCGTACACCAGGTCCGGACTTGGCATGCGGCAAAAGACGATTGAGACAGCAGTATGCACTGGAGATCGAGAACATGGAGAACTGCAGGGGGCGATTCCTGGCCTCCGGCCAGCGAGCCTTGGCGTCCCTTGACGAATCAGTCATGTGCGGGCATGGGTGTAGTCCACTTGAGAAATGCGTCATCTGGGCTGCCGTTATTTCGGCGTGGCCCAGCCCACGTTGGTGTTACGTATGTCCTACGAAGCCGGACCTTTCTACTATCGAAAAAGCATTGCTCATTTATTGCCCGGCCCGGCCCATACTCACCGGAAATTACTCGCCCCGTGATCACTGATCAGTACTCCGTACGACCGACCGCCCATCGAAGGGAACACCTTCTTGACATAACATGGGGTTTCGGAAAACTTGACCTCTTCCCGATTCGCTGCATCATTTCCACAATCCAGCCTTGTTACGGAGTACTGTTCGCCCAGTCAAACACGCCAGGTAGCGGCAGCCTTGTAGCACCCCCAGCCCAGCCGTTGGGCCGACCCGTCACATCCTCAAAATAGCCCATCGATTGGCATCCAGATGCCTGTACGGTCCTAGCGGCCGTGGAAGGGGCCGGTGAGGAGCCAGCGGCACAAGCGAGCTTGTATTGGCAGCCAGGCGACGCTACGCACCGCCCCAAGGCCAGTCCGTGGGGAGTCAGGACTCGTGACGAGGACACGCCCAGAGGAGAAGCCGGGGAAGCGGTAGGACACTCAAGGCACCTTGGCCGCTGCTTCTTTCTAGAGCACCGAGTGCCGTCCGATGCAGGGGCTCAGAAGAATGCACACCGCCCTGCCGTTGCTCAACGACTCACGGCGCGGACCGTGATTGATCTGGGGGTCTGCGTCTGTATTGCACTTGAGATGCAGCACTTGTGATTGGATGCACATCATGATATTTGGTCAATATAGCACATAGCCATACTGGCAGAAACTATATCTATCAATGGTGACTTGACAATTTGCCGCAGCATATGAAACAACACTTTTTGCCACTATAGCCTACCCTGAGTTGCTGCGGCTATCTATCAGGTTGGCCACCAAGTCATGGGCCAAAGAGATACAGCGCCAGCGACTCTCGCCAATGTCTTGGACAACCAATCTAGAAGTGTGCCCCTTTTCGCCTCATGGCGCAGGACGTCTAGTACCTAAAAGTAGCCTGTTCTGCTCCAACTGCCTGCCATCCGCGAAATCCCGGCCGCAAACAGACTCCCAAGGCCAGAGACCAATCGCGGCACAGCCAAATGCCTAGCTGCATCCTCGCCAATCCGCTGGCCAGCCTCCCCGCATTGCTCCGTCATCTGTCTGCCTGTGCTCTGGAGTCTGGAGTCGAGTCTCTGAAGTCACGTCGCCGGAAGCGGGCATCCACCTGCGCGGAACCAAGAACCTGGACTCGATTTGTAACCTGCCCCCTTGACCGTCCCTACAAGGTTGATCCGAAATCGAGGCTCATGGCGAATACAAGTGGCTTCCATTGCTGCCGTTTTGGGCCGAAAAGGACACCGGGGGAAGGGGCACCAGCGCGGTCCAGGGAGGAGGGAAGCCTGGTGACGAGGTTGGACGTGTTTCTGCTGACGTTTGGGTGCATCTCCCAGAGTAAGTCGTGGAGGCGCCCCAGACGACACGTGTGCTGGCCGCATCGCCGCTGACTGTTGTTGTTGTACGGAGTAGTTATCAAGTAAGTCCTCTCCCGGGACCGGACCCTTGTCCGAATGAATGACATGCCCAACCACCAGCGGCCGCAGGTTCCTGGACCAGGCCAACATCAACAACGCCTACGTGTCCGGCATGAAGGAGGACCTGGGGCTCTGGGGCAACGAGCTGAACCTGTGTGTTTGCCCGCGATTGCACATGCCTCACCGTCAGCTTGACCGGGAGTGCTGATGCCATCCGTCCAGATTCACCACCTACTTCAACATTGCGTACTGCATCATGCTCATCCCGTCCCAAGTCATCATGACGTACGTACGGCCGAGCTGGTGGCTGCCTTCGCTGGAAGTCATCTGGGGTGTCATCACGGGGCTGGTGGCCACGACCACGAGCGCGAGGCAGGTGTACGTGCTGCGGGTGTTTTTGGGACTGTGCGAGAGCGCGGCGTATCCCGGCATGATCACGCTGTTTAGTGCGCACCAGACTCCCGAGTCCTTGAGAGATTGACTCGCTGACGACTGCCAGTGTCCTGGTACACGCCGCGGGAGATGGCCAGGAGAATCGGCCTCTATCATTCCTGTCAAGCAATCGGCCAGATGATGTCCGGGGCGATGCAGGCGTCTATTGTCAAGACCATGGATGGTCGCCACGACCTCGTCGGCTGGAGGTGAGGAGATGCCGTCGACGTTTTGGCGGAGGGCGGCGGCTCACGCTCCGTGTAGGTGGCTCTTTGTCGTTGATGCCATCATCACCGTGACTTGGGGCTTCGCGGGCTACTTTATGATACCGGATTCCCCGCGGAGCCCCAACCCGTGGGCATTCTGGTTCACGAGGCTTCATTCCGAGCTTGCCCTCCGTCGGCTCGAGAGGGAGAATCGCTTGGACGCGAAACAAATCACTTGGGCCGCGGCCAGGCACGTCTCGTCCGCTCCGCTCGCAGACTTGCATGCAGGGCGCTGACTTTGGCTAGACGCACGTTTTCAACGTGGCTGGTGTACGTCGTCGGCACCATCTACATTGCCATGGTTCTCGGGACGTCGGGATACAACTACTTTGGGCTGTTCCTGAAGTCCATCAGAAACAGCGACGGTTCGCCGAGATGGACTACGGTGCAGGTCAACCTCATCCCCATTGGCGGCAGCGCCATCAACGTTGTTTTTGGTGCGTCTCCCGCTCCGTTACTCGTCCTTTGGCGCGGCTGACTTGGGGTTCCAGTTTGGATCTGGGCATTCTTGTCCGACGTGTTGAGAACGAGATGGACCTTGATTGTCGTGCAGGGTCTGTGTTTCCCGGGCCCCTGCCGAGCATGATTTCTGACACATGTCAGCGCTCATTGCCATCGTCGTGGCGGTCATTCTGAGCCTTTGGACGACCAATCCGGACGGCACTCCCCTGCCGGCCGCATATGCTGCCTATTTCATGTCCCATGTTCCACTTGGCACTGCGCCGCTCATATGGGCGTGGCTCTCCGATCTGTGGGTTTTGTCAAGCATCGGCGAGCGCTCTCGAGTCCGGACTAACGGACTGGCTTTGAAGCGCACCACAAGAGCCCGAGGAACGATCGCTGACCGTGGGTGCCGCCATTGCTGGCTACTATTCTATTTCGGCATGGAGCCAAGTCCTGGTCTGGCCGGCTAGCCGGGCACCGTATTGTGAGAATCGTTTCTGCGGCCGCCCAGAGCATTGCTGATGTATCTGTAGATAAATACAGCTGGCAGTCGTCCATTGCTGTATGCGCGCTCGTCGTCGTTCTGGCCGTTTGTTTGCGAGTCGTTGACGCAAAGCACCTCAGGTGCGGACCGCGTCTCCCTCTGGCTGTCGCTGCTGCTGCTAACTCTTGGGGACAGACCGAGGAGGGAGGCAGCATTGACGATCGCTGCTTCACCCTGAAGAACGACCCCATTCCGAAGGTTGAAGACGCAAAGATGGAGCCAGGGGCTGTCATCAGACCAGTTTCAACCACCCCAGCGTAGTCAAGGTCTTGGCCGGACGCGGAGAAAATGTGAACTGACAAGAGGCGACAGGTGGCAGTGCACCTTGTAGTGTGATCTGGTCGGTTCTTGCCCAAGATGCGGGAGCCAAAGGGCTTGTGTCGTGACTCGTTCCTCGTCTCATCTCGATGTAACCCTAACCCTTGCACCCCCTAGCCCATGAGATCTGGAAGGAACGCAAGGTAAATCACACCGTGATGTGCAAAGACTGCGCGGGAACAAGAGATCGGTGTACTCTTGTACTTTGTTTTTCAGGCTGAATGGACTTGGTATTGCTCGTGCAGCTCCTTGCCGCGAGTTGGCGGCGGGCAGACACTTGTGCCAATTACAACGGAGGAGTCCATCATGAATACTGGCAGTCTCCGCCCATTGGCCATCCATGTGCTCCGTGTATCTGCAGTCTTTACTTGTGGCTCGATGACTGTGACTGTGTCCGCAAGAACTGAGGGGAAGGTGCATATTTGCCTTGAAGCCGGCCCCGACTTGTTTCACGGCTCTGGGGTGACGTCGAAGAGTTCCCCAGCCCTGAGTGGCCCTCTCAAACCATTCAGCTGCTGGTTGAGCTACTTGCTGTCCTTTTCCGCAATCCCGAGTCCTTCATCAATCGGCCGTGGTTGCGTGGATGGCCGCTGTGCATCGTCCCAACTCGACACTGCGTCACAGCACATCCTCGCTACTGGCATTCGTCTGTTGGACACGACGCAGTAAGCAAGTATCAGGATGAACCGCGTGTCGAATCGGCTCTTGGCGACACCGCCTCGGCCATCGCCCGCGCAGACAGCCTTTGACGCCGAAGTCGACGTGCTGATTGTCGGGAGCGGTGCGGCAGGTCTGGCGGCATGCTTGCGCGCACACTTCCACGGCCTCAAACCACTGGTCGTCGAGAAGACCGACAAGATTGGCGGCAGCTCGGCGTACTCTGGGGGCGCGTTGTGGATTCCTCAGAGTCGGCTCGCCAAACACGAGGGCATCAGCGACAGCAAAGCAGAGGCGCTGAAGTACATGGAGGCAGCCATCGGGCGTGTCGGGCCAGCATCAACACGGCAGCGGAAACTCGCCCATCTCGAGCAAGGCCCGCTGATGCTTGATTTCCTCACGAGCCTAGGCTTCCGGTGCAGGCTGAGCCAGGGCTGTCCCGACTACTACCCCAAGCTGCCAGGCGCCTCGACTCGGCACGGCAGGACAGTTGAGCCCGGTGTTTTCGATCTCAAGGCGCTGAAGAAATGGCAACCGCTCCTCCGCCCGGGCCCGCTGCGGCAACTACCTGTTTTCATAGACGAGGTGGGCAGTCTCACGAGCATGGGCTCCTCCGTCAAGGACTTTGCCCGAGGGCTGAGGTGTATATGCAGGGTCATGTGGCTCAAGGCAACGGGTCGGGAGCCGGCAACCATGGGACAGTCTCTTGTCGGGCAGCTTCTTCACCTGAACCAGCAGTCTGGTCTTGCCGTTCAGCGCAACACGTCGCTGCTCGACATGATACAGCGCGAGGACGGGACCGTCATCGGAGCCACGGTGCGGCAGGACGACGGGATCCGGAGCATCCGAGCCCGGCGCGGAGTGCTGCTCTGCGCAGGCGGCTTCGCGCACAACCAGCTCATGAGGGACAGGTACGGCCCCGCGCCGGCGAGCACCCGGTGGACCAGCGCGTCCGAGGGCGACACCGGCGATGCCATCGGCGCCGGCATGAGGCTGGGCGCTGCCACGGCCCTCATGGACGACGCCTGGTGGGGGCCGACGATCCTCGATCCCGTCCTCGGCAAGCCCTTGTTCGCGCTGCAAGAGCGGTCGCGCCCGTTCAGCATCATCGTCGACTCCACGGGCTCGCGGTTCATGAACGAGTCTGCGCCGTATACCGACTGCGGCCGCCGGCAGTACGCCAGAAGCCGTGAGGTGAGCGCCATCCCGGCGTGGCTCATACTGGATGCCAATCATCGCAAGCGATACTGCCTCGGCAGTCTGCGGCCTCGGCAGGAGGCAAAGGAAGCTCTGACCCGAGGCCGGCTCTACAAGGCCGAGTCACTTGAGGAGCTGGCGGCCAGAATCGGCCTTGATCCGTCCAGGCTGCAGTCGACGGTTTCTCGATTCAACACCATGGCGCGGGACGGGGTGGACCGAGACTTTGGCCGCGGAGACGACGAGTACGACAACTACTACGGCGACCGGAAAGTCGCGCCAAACCCGAACCTTGGCCCTGTTGCCGTGGCCCCTTACTACGCAGTGTCCGTCGTACCGGGAGATTTGGGCACAAACGGCGGACTGGTTACTGATGAGCACGCGAGGGTGCTGAAACCAGATGGCTCCGTCATCAAAGGGCTGTATGCCACGGGGAACACCGCTGCTACCGTCATGGGAAGGGCATATCCCGGGGCTGGATCTACGCTCGGCCCGGCTCTTACGTTTGGTTACATTGCGGTGAATCATATGGCTAGCGGGGCGAGGGAGTAGCTGCAACGTTCCGGATCAATGATTGCATGCGAGGGTAATGGCTAGGCAGGGAGGATCATCCTGTAATGTGACTCGATTTATGCCTCAAACAGCAGGTACGCCGCCCTGTCGTGCGTCACATCTGTGTCCGGCTCTGGCACGCGCTGTTTCCCTGTGCCGCACACCTCGGGCTTAACCTCACTTGACATCTCGAGCCTGGATGCCGTGCCATCGAGCTCTGGCAGCCAGGGGACAAGTAACGTCACGGATGTTGGTGACACAAGGGCTCGGTCACAAGACCTAGGGCAGAAGGCTGCTGCATAAGTAGAAGCCTCTGGCCGCAAGGACCTTTCTGAAAACCAAGGACCTTTGATACCAACGTGTGTTGTACGCGAACCGCGCCAAAGCACCACGAGCCCTCCTCTTGCACTGCTGCAGACGAGCCCTTGTCACAAGCAGCAAGGGCTGATATCACAGCGGGGTATGTTATATCCCGCGGTCTTAAGAGTCGCTTTGTTCCTCAACCTGAAGGACCCGACCATTTGAGGGCTAAATGTGGCCTGGGTGACTGGCGCGTCAAGATGTTGATGCCTGAGCCTCGTCAGGTCCCTTGTGCCTCGGTGCCCGGCCGCTTGAGTGGCCTATGAGGGCATCGTCCTCACTGCAGCCATTATGCATTGCGGCTCGTCATGTGGTCGAGGCCTTGTTGACCGCAGGGTTTGTGCAGCACCGGGGCCTGCCTTCTCTTCTTGACCCCCTCGTCTCAAGGTTCGTCAGCTTATGCACCTTGTTCACGAGAGGCTGGGCGGAACTCGTTTTCTGTCTTGAGCCGCCTGTGCTGACATGTCGAAACGGTAGTCCCCCCGATCAAATGGATGCAATATTGTTGCTAGGAGAAAGCGGCATTCAGTCCGCATCATGTAACGCACAACATGTTCTCTGGAAGAAATCCGGCGATGCTCGACCGGCTTGGATCCCTCACGAGTGCAGCTGTCTACTCCGCGAGCAACTCCAGGCCGCTGCCGAGCGTCGCCGAGAAGGGAAGTCAATGTCACATTGGCGACGCCGGCTGAAGGGCAGGATTCCATGGCCTACCAGTCCGAGCGCGGTGGACCAACAAGAGCCATTCTCCGATGGGCAGAGGGTTACACGACATGAATCTGACAGCGTCCTCCTCATGCCGCTCGTCGTCGTCTCACGTCACCTCGTCTTGTGCCAGCCGTAGGAACGGGCCAGGGAGCGGCTCTACATCGTAAGATTACGCGCCGTGCATACCAGGAACAAAACATCATTTAAGAGAGCGCATCTGCTGCGGAAAGCCGTGAGAATCCAATCCTCAGACAGATCATCTGCAAACCCGCGACCCTTGACCCCGAGCTTTCGCCACTTTGTAGGTTACTCCAAGTCTTATAAGTCCAGACTTGTCCAGACGGCTGACCGCTCGTTTGCCCTGCAGACACAATCAAGATGCGCTTCTCCGCCCTGGCCGTTGCTCTTCCTGCCCTCTTCACCGCTGTGGCCGCGGCAGGTGACGGTGGTGCTGCCGGCCCGGCTCTGGATTCTCGCGCGCCTACGGAGTCCGGTTCCTGGTGTTACGCGCCGCGGGGAGAAGCGTTTTGGGGCCAGGCATCCTCGGACTGCTGCGGGCAGGTTGGGGGCAGTATGCATAGCGACCGCCGCTGCTTTGGGCTGAACAACAATCCTTCGGCATGCAGACAGTTCTACCGCTGCTGCCAAATCAAGTACAAGTCTGGGAACCATGACGGCGACAGGTGCTATTAAGTGCTGGGCGGCGCGATGCTGAGAAGGATCCATCGCAGCGTGCATGATGACAAGCTTGCATCGTGTCCTTGTTTGGCATGTAAACGGTTGTACTTGTCGTGTGTCTACAAGGGAAAAGAAACGAGGGATTGCTCAGAATGCCATTCTCATGGCCATGCCCTACAGAACATGTATATTCCTCCGTTGTCATGTGCCAACTTGGATAATAGTGCAAATTGTTTCCTTGGAAACTTGGAGTTCCGTGCCCACTGGATGCGGCTGCTCTGCCGAGACATGAAGTCACGATTTTCTGAACACTGCGGAATCAAATCTGCGACGGAACACGTAGAGACTGACAACCAACTCGGTTTCCCATGCCGTTGATATTCGGAGGAGGCAATCAGTTAGTCCGGGCTTTGATTTTGCCGGAAGCGACGTGTTGTCAGCAGCAACCTTATGCAAGGAGATATAGCCATGCTACAGTCTACGCGTTCAGCACTGCTCACTACTCGCCGCATGAGGCAGCTACGAGAGTTGGTAAAAGATCAACTTGCACCGGTGCAGAAACCTGTCCAGCTAGGAACCAAGACTCTTTTTGTGTACAGAGCTCGCCTGTCGCCCAACCCGGCTTGTTTCAATAGGAGGGATGGTATTCCCGTCCTTTTAGTGCAATTTCTCACTGCTTGGCTCTGAGTCCCAGACAGACAAGTCCAACAGGGCAAATAGAGTGATGTAAATTATCAAATTGCGTAATTGCCTCATGGGTGCTTTCCACGTCTTGCATGTTCGAGCATGTCTGGGGTGGTTTGGAGGAAGTTGGAGTAGACCTACGCAGAATGTGTTCTCTTTTGGCCGACAGACGAGATGAGGACGCTCGCTCAGGTCTGGTCCACATCATCTCACGCGCGGAACGGTACCGGCCTACATCCAATCTTGGCCTGCATGTTGAATCTGGCGTGTTGTTGTCTATTCCGTGACTCCGTTGCTGGTTCCACATGCAACCTTGTGTCAGGGGAACCTCTCTGGCTTCATGGACGAGTCAACGGTAACCGATGCGGGATGAGAGTCCGCCTCTTATCAAGCGAGCACTTGTCTGGCTGCAACAAAGAGTCCTGACTCCTGGCGGAGCTTGGAAAGAAGCATTCAAAATTCAATACAATAATCAGCTTCAAGTCTCCCCGGCTCTTGGCTCATCGTGACGAACGTAGACTCAAGGTCTCGGCATACACGTGATCGGTGTGCCTGATACCCTGAGGCATACCAGATGCCCCTGCCCCCTACGCTGGGCTCGGGGTCTTGGGACCATTGCGGCTTCGCGATCAAGTTATGTGACTGACCGGTGTTGGCCGCCGTGGGTCCGTGGCCTTGGAGGCCTGACTGTCAGACGAAAAAATGCGCATATTTTCGTCTGCCAACACCCTTTATATGCCATGCGACACTGACCAAGTGACGACGTTGGCGAGCCACTCATCTTGGAGATGGAATTTGGCGCATTCACCTGTCCTTGCCGTCTCTGCGCAGAATCCAAACGCACAGCATGCGGCGACCAAGTGAAGTCGATCCCGACGGCGACGCGATACTACTTCCCCGACGCTCAAACTTGCACCGTCTGACCTGGCCAGACGCTGACTGCTACAAGGTTGATGGCATGGACACCAATGAAGCACCTACACAGACGCAGCATGGCAGGCGGCAAGAGGTGCACTTTCGTCCCTCTTCAAGGCGCTCGACTCGCGCACCGTCTGACTTTTGTAACATTCATCCGAGGGCTGGAAGGGGGATCGCTCTTGTCGAGATCGGACCGTCTGAGAAAGCTTTGTTCAAAGTCACTGTTGGAGGTTTTGCGTCCATTGAACTAGCTGTTCCACGATTTAGTTAGGGCGCAAAGGGTTGCAGCAAGGTCTGTTCATGTATGCTTCTTGGCTTGCTCCCACAGCAATCAATGGACAAGCGCGAGGTCGGATTTGATAGATTTTCTTGAAATCTTGAATCCTACGCCAACCGGAGCACAGGGAAGCTCGTCGAGGATTGGCTACAGGGAAAGCGACGGAGTGAGGCTCTCCCTGTTCCACGAATAATTCAAAGTGCAACGCAAGAAGCGGGAGAAAAGAGTATCATAGTCGACGACTTGCGCGGCGTAAGCCTCGCCAACTACAAAGCTCAAGCAAAGTTTGCCAGTGCCGTGAAAGAATATTCAAGCGGCCATTGGATGAGATGGTCTGTTTGGGCATCCGCCAGCCGAGCTATGCGTACGACGATGAGACAGCCTTGCACGGCATCAAGTAGGCACTAGCTCCTTGACCGCAAAGGACGTTGCATCTTTTTCCTTCTTGACTAGCGGCGCATGTTTAGCCGGTTCGATAAATCCCCCACACTTGCGCACATCTTGTTGCCAGCCGGGGCCAAATCGTTGGGCCTTCCAGGATTGCAATGCCGGCACTTTGACCGCACTGGGATCCAGCCCCTGTCGTCAGAGTTGCTCGGAGCGTCACGTCCGCTGGTGAGAAAAGCGAGGGACTATTTACAGACAGCGCATCGGCATCTAGGGTGTCAAGAACAAATGTTGCAACGTCTCGGGGTTACAACAAACCCTCGCCCTTTGGCTCATGCGAACTGCGGTCCCGCACAATTGCTTCCACGGCGGGACTCCAGCTTCAAAAGCTCCCCAGAACTACGCAAAGCACCAAACTGTTGAAGCGGAAAGGGGCGGAATGGCACGGCGACGTCGGGCGATGACGGCTGTGGCGCGTCCACCGGCAACCCAGCAATGTCATCGAGTCGCAAGGCGGGGTTCCATGCACGACGAGCGGGATACGAGCAGTCCTCAAGCACGGCGGCACAAAGAGCTGTAAAGATGCGCGCGCAAGTTCAGCCAACATGTTGACTGGACGTCGTCACATCATCGAGGCGGCCGACGATGAACTGAGGGGTGAGCAGCTCCAGCAGCTGAGCCGAGGGCTGCTCCGCTCGTCGACGCGGGCCAAAGGGGTGCCCACTGAAATCTGATTGGCTGACGAGGATTCAATAGGGATTAGTTTGGGTAGTAGCTTTGTACCGCACTCGCGTACTTTGTCAGCGCGAAAGCTAGACTCGGAAGACGATGTTGCGGGGAACAGTCGGTCAGGAAGCGGCCGGTCACACACGCGGCAACGCCCCGATCCCGACGATGAGGGAAGAGGCAGGAAACACAAGATATAAAATTGGAAGCCGTTGTGAGTAGCCTTGATTGCGCGCAGCAGCCCCACGTTATGGACTAGCCCGATCGGGCCATCGCGGGCGCCAGCCCCACCCGTGCCGGTGGTGTGCCGGACCCCTTGACCTGGCCGCCGGCGCGAAGAAGTGGGGCTCCCTCAGGTAGGTCAGCCAGTCCATGCGGCGGCACCACCCCCGCGGACATCGGCTCAATAGTGTCACTGTAGAGATGGATCCGTCATCCCGAGGTCGAGCCCAGGAACCCGTGGCGCATGCGGCTGGTCAGGGGCTGGCCGACGGGGCCTGGGGCCAAATCACCACCACCCCGTCTCGGCAAGAATCAAGAATCCCAGACTGTGCCTGGCCCGATGTGTGCCTGCCCGGCTTCCAAGCTGAACTCGGCCGCCATGGCCCATGGCCGTGGGCGCATCCAGGCCGCCGTTTGTGTCTAAACTTTATTCCCCTTTGCCGTGTATCCGCCTGTCGGGCCGGTATAGCCTCAGCTGTCCAAGCTTGGCGTGGCGTCGCGCCACCTGCCGGACCATCACCACCCGGCACGCAGGTGCGGCGCGGAGATTGGGAAGAAACGACGCTCACACGTCCCTCTGGATGAGTTCGCACCTTGTGGTCTCATGGCAACGAGCAGGGTACATGCCTGAGAATCCGTCCCGTTCAGCTGAGCCGTCTTACGACGCAGTACCAGGCCATTGTTTGGGGTGGCCACAACCAGTTGACGTCTTTTGCAACGTGCGTGTGGTGGGAGGCCTCGAGTTCTGCCTCTTGAATACAACAAGTACACATGTATACATGTATATACACGCACGTCTCCAGTGTCTGTCCACGCACTCCCCGAAACTGGCGCAAGTCGTAAGGGCAAGCCGAGCTAAAGAACTAAAGCCCTTCGCGCCGCTCCCGGTTGCCACCTTGAGCCAGTCTTTTTCATCTCTACTCACTAGTCCCTTCCCCCAAGCTGCTGCTCTCCTCCCACGTTCCAAATGCGGCCCTCTGTGTTCTCGCGGCGTCTGGCCGTCTTCGCGGCCGTCGCTCGCCTTGCGGCGGCGGCCACTACCGTCTCCAGCACAGTCCTGATCATTGCAGCCGACGACGAGTCCGTTGCCGCGGCGAGTCCCGGCCTGGACGGCTACGGAATTCCGTGGGCCAAGGTCACCATCCCCCGGGGCGGACGACAGCTGCCCGAGCTGAACTCGACGGCCGCGGCGGGCAACTACGGCGGCATCATCCTCGTCGGCAGTGTTTCCTACGAGACCAACGGAACGTACAGCAGCGCCATCACGACGGACCAGTGGAACCAGCTCTACTCTTATCAATCCGCCTTCAAAGTCCGCATGGTCCGCCTTGCCGAGTATCCTGGTCCGCAGTTCGGTGAGCAACTCCTCTGCCGTGCACCCCGACCTCTTTGCGAGTCATTCTGCTAACTCGGCCGAGGCACCACCGCACTCGGCGAGTGCTGCAACGCCGAGGAGCAGCTCATCAGCATCAACAGCAGCGTGGCCTTTGCAGGGGCAAATCTCAAGACGTAGGTGGCTCCTCCTCGGTCTGATGCCGCTGCCTCTGTTGCTGATGACCCGGAACCGGTGTAGCAACGCGCCGGTGAGCACTCTTGGCCTCTGGCACTATCCCGCCCAGATAACCGACGCGGGCGTCGCCACGGCCTTTGCTGCCTTTTCCACAAACTCCAAGTTTCCCACCGAGTCCGTCGCGGCCGTCATCAACGACATTGACGGCCGCGAACAGATGGTGTGGTTCGTCGACTTTGCTCCGGATTGGTCTCTCACGTCCAACTACCTGCAGCACAGCTACATCCACTGGGTGACTCGCAGTCTCTTTGTCGGCAAACGAAAGGTCTACCTGAGCACGCAGGTGGACGACGTGCACCTCGCGACCGAGATGTATCTGCCCGCCAACACGACCTTTAGGCTCCGGCCGGAAGACCTCGACGCCCACGTTGCCTGGCAGAAGGACATAAACGGCCGCCTGCCTGCCGGCTCCGACTACTGGATGGAGCTCGGCCACAACGGCAACGGTGACATTGAATCGGCCGTGACCCTCGAGTCCCAAGCCGGAAGCACTGTCGAGTGCCGTCCCGATGCAGCCGTGGATTACATCTCGCCCCCCGACACCCCCCTCGAGTGGGCGAAGCCGCCCGGCTCGGGAACCGACCTTTGGCCCTCGTCGTTCCAGTCGTACAACTGGTCCAAAGATTGCGCCAGCTTGGATCCCCTGGCCCGGTGGTTCCTCGACACAAACAACCTCAACGCCTTTGGCCACGTCTCTCACACCTTTTCCCACGAGGAACTGAACAACGCCACCTACCACGACGCCACCCGCGAAATCTCCTTCAACCAGGCCTGGCTGGCCCAGATGGGCATCTCACAGGCCGCCAGGTTCTCGCCGCACGGCCTCATCCCCCCTGCCATCACTGGCCTGCACAACGCCGACGCCATCAACGCGTGGACGGCCAACGGCATCAAGTACGTCGTGGGCGACAACACCCGGCCCGTCCTGGTGAACCGGCAGAACCAGTTCTGGCCGCTGGCCTCGACGGTAGACGCCAACGGCGCCACGGGCATCTACATCATCCCTCGTTGGGCCACCACCATCTACTACAACTGCTGGTCGTCAGACTGCACCGTGCAGGAGTGGAAAGACACCTCGGGGGGCTCTGGCACCTTTGACGACCTGCTCAAAGACGCCCGCACGACCAATGCCGCCCACCTGCTGGGCCTCAAGCCCGACCCCTACATGTTTCACCAGGCCAACCTGCGTCAGACTGACATGCCGGTCATCGCCGTGGGGTCCGAAACCAAGAAGATGTCCTTGATCATGTCTTGGGTCGAGACAGTTGCCCAGGAGATGGTCCGCCTGACGAACTGGCCTCTTGTCTCTCTGAAGCACGACGACACCGCCGCCTGCTTTATCAATCGTATGACCCTGGACGGGTGCAAGCCCCGGGCAGACTACACGTACTCGGACGACGGCACGTCCATCACCGCCATCACCGTGTCCGCCCAGGATACGAGCTGCAGCGTTCCCGTCCCCGTCACCATCCCCGGGGGCAGGACCGTCTCCGCCAGCAGCGGCTCTCCAAAGTCGGACAATGTCGGAAACGAGCCGCCGATCATTTGGGTTACATTGTCTGGGTCTCCGGTGACGCTGACGTTGAGCTCGCCCGTCAGTGGGGGGGGGGGGGGGGGGGGGAAGGGTTTGTCTTGACCAACGCAGCATGTCCCAGAGGCACGTTGCCCGTTCATCAGGAGGTGTTTGCGGGGATGCATTTCCTGTACTTTGCCACTTTTTCTTCGTTGTATAATTACCACCTGCCATTGCTCGTACAAGGGACGTCACCTTCGTCGGTCGTGACTGGCGGCACCCAGCATCCATCCATCCATTGCTCGGTCCTCGGCACCTGTGTATTGTATGAGCATCCATGCATCTGTTCGCGACGAGCCTGCCGGCTCCCATTCACCCTCCAACCAGGACGCGGCGGCAAGCGCCCACGTGCCCATGCGCGACTCGACAGCCCGAGCAACGGGCGTCGCCACGCGCCCGTGCGAGGAGGCCTGGGATGGAAGAACTCTCGCGTCTTGCCCTCGTAGAACCCCCCTGGAGCGGGACGGTGCCGCACACTCCGAGGACAAGGACAACGGGCCATGCTCTCGTTCAGCGGGCGCAGCTTGCCGTGTCATCACCGTCCGGGCTGCCAAGGTGTTGCCGTGCCTCCACGTCGCGCCCGTCTCCCGGCGGGCACGAGAAGAAGAAACGAAAAGGTCGAGCTTACGCGTCACCCGGCGGGCTCGGACCCAACTCCAAACACTAGCTCTATCAGAGACCGACGGCCCCTGCCACGCCGCCCGATGTTCGGATCTCGTTGTCGCTGCCGTGCTCTGCCCAAGGGGGCGCTCGCCTGGCCTGGCTGGGGGCTCGACGCCTGGGGTGACACGTCGGCGCGGACGGGGTGTCGGTTCTCACGTCTTCACTCGTGTTGGACAAGAAGCTAGTGCCGTAGGGCCCGATTGCTGTCAACTCAGGTACATGAACATGAATAGCCCCCGTTCACAACCCCCCAACGTCCGCGGCCACGGCGGCAACTCTACTTCGCGCGCCCTGGCCTCGTCTACATCTAGCAGTCCCTCCTCTTGAAGCAGTTGATGCTACTGCACACGGTGGACACGAAGTGCGACACGGCCGAGCAGGACCTGGCCCAGCACGAGGTGCCCCTTGGCGTGAACGGGCTCTGCGCCGCGTACTTGTATCCCGGGTTCGCGATCCACCTCTGCAGCTTCGGCCGCGCGCCCTTGAGGTTCTGGAAAAAGTAGGCGCCGACAATCGTTTCGCTGGGGACCTCCCCCTCGACCGCCAGCTCGTACTTCCACGCGTTGCTCTTGTCTATCCGGGGGAGATAGTGCGCGGTGCGGCCGCTGATGCCCTCGGGCGAGACGACGTACACGTATCCCTCGTCCCCGGACGCGCCGACGGCCCCGTGGTGACCGTTGGCGTAGGAGATGGCCGTCGTGGCGCGCCGTGTGAGCGACACCCACTTGACCTCGGAAGTGTCGAGGAGGTAGTGCACGCGGTAGGGCCTGAAGCCCTCGGCGAACACGACCTCGGGGGCTCGCGAGTCGCCGCGCCAGAGGAACCCTCGAGGGCTGTCGTCCGGCATGGGCGCGTTGGCGATTTCGCGCGGCGACGCCGTGGGATATACCGCCGCCGCCGCCGCGCCCACCAGCGAGAGCAGGGCACCGAAGCGCATCTGCCATGTCGGGCGTTTAGCGTGATTTCCTGCCGGGGGCTGCACGCCGGGTCAAGACTTGCCTTGCAAAAAGAGGAAACGAAACAGGTCGGTCAGCCGGCCGTGGTGCTGGCGGCAAGGGTGAGGCTCTCGTGACAGCCGAGGACGGGGGAGCCAAAGGCACGCAAGCGACTTGAAGGCAGCTGCTTGTGATGCGGGCCCCGACGGAGCGGCTCGATTCCCAGATTGGCTATCTGTGCGGTTTGCAAGTGACACGAGTGGCTGGAGAGACTTTATATAAGTGCGGCCGGTCTTGGGTCGAGGCGAATTCTCGCAGACCTTTGTCCATTATGCCTCTGCCAGCGGAACTATTGCCCCGTCTTGGCGTCACGCCATGAATTCACTTGTACTCGTGTGTATCTCACTACTCGGCAGCCCACACGGCGATGCCATTAGATGTGCGTGGCTCTGAAGGTGCACATTGCGCGGCCCGGATGGCTGGTTTCCAAGTTATAGCAAAGGCCGTCGGTCCAAGTATTACATGCACGTCTCTCATATAAACGGTCCCGACGGGGCCTTGCTTGTCAAGGATATATCGGTCTAGGGTCTGGCCTCATCCGCCCTCACCCATGGCGACGTCATGTCTAATATAGAGCTTCTGGAAACTCTTTACCCAAGGCGTCGGAAGTGCAACTTGCTGCTTGTTGGGCCCGTTTCAAAAGTTCACCTTTGTGGGATCCACATCCTGGTGTTTAATAGTTATAATGCGCAACTCACAATCCTGGAGCGAATTTCGCCCGTCGGTGCAATCTATAAAGCTTGAGTCTTACCAAACGTCATCTCCGGGTAGCACAAGTCCACGAATCCAGACATCTGGCCGATTTGATATTGCCCTCTGGGAATCAGCCAGCCTGATTGCGCTCGAGATTGAATCCGACAGACTTTTTCCCCCGTCACAATCATTGGCTTGATTCGATAGACCCTGATTTGAAAACCCCGTTGTGCTCCAACATCTGCTCCACTTGAACCTGGCGTCAACATGGTTCGCGTTGCTGCAGTCGGAATATTAGCTTGTGCGTCAAGGAACAAGGAGGCATTGCATGACCGGAAGCTTAGCAACGACTCTAGACCGGCCGACGTGGCGTGTACTCGCGGTGTCCGTGGCATTCTTCTGCCGACTCTGCCGCAACGGAGACTGCTCCGATCCAAGACCTCGACTCGCCCGTGGTCCCATTTCCGGCGCAGCAAACGCCAAGGACGACATGCAAGACGTCTACAACTATCATTAGAGGTGCGTGAGACTCTCGACAAGCTTGAGAATACAGCCTCAAAGATGGAGCGGAATCCACGCCAAGCTCTCGCAAGACATCGGATGGCACATGGGTAGTCCAGCTAGAGCTTATGAGAGTATTTCTCAATTGTCCACGGCAAGGCGACAGAAATATTATACTCCGGGACTCGAATCTAGACGCGTACATGGGTCTCTGAGGAACTCGAGGTTCAGGTTGAGCTCTATACAATATCGCAAAGCTAGAATAATCTACAAAGCCCACATGATATAATTGTGTACACATTCAACACTAGCCACAAAAGACAAGAACAACCTAAGCACCAGAGAGCTACAGCCTGACCCCTGACCCCTGACCCCTGACCCCTGACCCCTGACCCCTGACCCTACCCACGAGTGATCTGACAAGGAGACCTGTGGGGTTCAATGGATTGACCGGCTTGCCGGTACCAATGGCTGTCATTACGTACTTTTATGACGGATCGTCAAGGATATGTACAGGGAAATTGCCGCTTAAGGAGCAGCAACGTGTCTTTTGGAAACAACTTTGGCAAGGGTTCGGGTGCTTCCTGGGCCATGTGCTCACTGTGATGACCTTTTTTCTTTTCGTCTGTCAGCTCCAGGCTCCCGGTCATGCGAGCGCCCGGCGCAACATTCAGGGGTTCTATTGTACATATTGCATGCATTATACTCCGAGCCACTTGTTTATTCTTGGCTTTGATGTTTCTTTTCTTGCTAAAGGTCTCATCGTCTTGGCTAGGATAGGTAAACAAGTCCGCACGAAAGCCAGTGGCGCTTGTAGTGAGTATCCAAACCACCTTACACTCTGATATCCTCACTACGTCCCAATCCACGTGGCCCTGGTGTAATAGTCTTTAATTATTGGCCAAGTATTGGTGCACTACGCGACCTCTGAAAGTGTTTGATATTGTAGAGCGAGGGCTTGGAGCCGTAGCGACTCCGTCATTTCAGAGAATGTCTCGTATGTTGCTGAAGGTCGTTGCTGGGGCATCTCGGCTTTGATCCTTTGCGCTGTAACCCACCATAGCTCGAACCCCCTTCTGGCATGTGAGGCATCACGAGGCCTGGGATCTTTGTGCATGTCCAGCCATCGATGTTGTTAACCGCTATTAGCCATCTTCCGTGCAACAATTGAGCTTTGGGCGGGGACGGGCATGACTCGAATTTGCAAGTAAAGCAGCTAGGCGTTGGATCACGGTCGAATTTCCAGAAAACCAAGCAAGACGGTGGGCTCGCAGCAAAAGAGCCCGGACCTCTAATCAATAAACCTTGGCTCTCGTCTTCACTCCGTCCGTCTCCACTTGGAAGTATTGCTTTTGTCTATTATAGCTCAAAGCTCATAGTATTAACAGGGCACCTGAGAGGATTTATGCTTAGCTCGCACCGCGGTACTGCGTCCTAATGGTCCCATCAGTTGACATGTTGGTCAACATAAATGCTGGCTGGCAAGAAGGCATCGGCGAGTTGGCAAGATCTCACAGCATCCAAGGTCGAGGCCGAGTCATGCAGTGCATCAAGACTATCGACAGATCTATATCTGCCCATTTATCTGTATCCCTGGTGCCCAAACCTCTGGATGCTCTTGCCGCGGATGCAATACTGAGCGGAGTCGACGGCTTGTCACGTCGCCGCGTGTAAACTGAAGCCATTATCAGCTTGGGACCTATAAAGGTCTTGCGGCTGCCATTGTTCGCCGGCATCACTTCCCAGCCAGCACGTCAAGAGAATTTATTCTCAACATCTCCCGCCTTGTCTTTCTTTGCTCTTTCCTGGTCAAACTGGCATATTCCTCTCCTGGCCACCACGAATGACGCACATATGAAGGCCTACCGGCTCCTTGCCCTTTTCGCTTTCGACGTCGTTGCAGGTCCGCCGCCCAGGCCAACGCCCGCTGTTCTCGACGGGCATTCAAGTCGTAGGACCGACGCAGCTGATGCACTTTCGGGCGACAGCAAGCCGGCGACTATTTCTGACCACGTAGCTTCGATTCGCAAGCGAGAAGTCTGCCAAGTCTTCTACTTGACCGATGATGAAACCTTGACAGAAAGCGGGCTCATCGTTGCAAAAGAAGAGGGAGGGCCTGCCTTTCCTGATGAGTGGAAGACGGCAACTCTAGAGGAAGTTCAAGCAGCAGAGCTGGCCGAGTCCTTTTCGGAAAAGGAGTTTGCGGAGCTCGTTGCTGCTCGTGAGCTGACCTCTCTCGCAAAATCGAAATGGTCCCTGGATTTGGCCGACGTGCGCACGAAGCTGCTGGGTTATCAGCCGCTCTCGCCAAAATCCCTCAGAGTAAAGCCTCTCAAGTTGGGCTCAGCTGCTCCCGCGGCCGTCGGCAGCGCCCTCTGGATGGCTGACGTCGTCGAGAGCTTTATCAAGGAGGCCACCGTGCTCGACCGAGTCGCAGCCGTCACGTCCATCGTCCCCATTGTTGGCTGCGCAGTAAACGCAAGGGCTAGGCTGGAAAAGGACGACTTTGACGGAGCCGACGTTATAGACACGGCCCTGTGTCTCATTGGCGACGGGCTTCTTCTGAGTCCCCTTGCTCCTCTCGGCATTCTCACGCACGTCGTTCGGGCCATCATGTCCATGTTCGAAGCGCCAGAAGTCCCGACACAGGAGAGTGTGCAGCGGGCTCGCGATGCCGCCTGGGTCAGGTTCCTGGACGACAACGTGTACACGTACATCTACTCGGATGCGTACCTGTATCCGGATCAGGGCTTTCGGTACAAGCTTCAAAGCTCGCTCGCTATCGAGGCCATGGCCATCCAGTCCAGGGGCGCGCAGAGAATCGGCGCGGCCAACGCAAGCAGCCACTTTGCCTTGTTGGACGCGAGCCGGTCGGCCGAGGAAAAGGCCGAGATCAAGAACGGGACGCTGGAGGCGATTCACAGGATTCGACGGCGTGTCTCGACCGAGATTATGCGCAGGCAGCGCCGGGCTCTGCTACAACTGCCAACGAGGCTGAGGGAGGACATGAACCTCTCTCTGGAGTCGCTGGTTGAGGGTTACAACAAGAACTTCACCGACAAGATCACGTCCCGCGAGATGGTTCGCCATTACACGCAAGTGAATTTTGCAGAACCCGGCTCCCCCGAATCGCCGACGAACAACGCCGGCGACGTGTCTAGGCAGCTAAACGAGATCGCCACACATCTGAAAAATACTCCACCGCCCATGCCTAGTCTCTTGGAAGTCGCCTATATTGCCGGACAGTCAAAGGGCCTGGAAGGAGTCGATCCGCGGGCCCTGTCACCGCAGCACTTCATAAGGGATCATCTGATGGGACTGTCGAAGCAGAAGCGTGATCGGCTCGCGCTCCACCACGCGTTGGAGGTTGCGCGGTTTCTTCAGGGAAATGTTACCGAGGATGAGCTCTCCACCCTGTGGCCGTCAAACGATGTGAAAATGGTCCGAGAGCTCCAGCTGCTCATCGCCATCAAGTACGGGAGGGTGTACGATGGGTGGAAGGTGAAGTACGCCAGGGAGAGATTTCAGGGCCCAGAAGCTTTCTTCTTTGACAAGCAGGATCCTACAGCGATGCGATACCTTACCCACCCAGACGTTCTCCCTGTCCAGAGCGAGCCTGACAGCCCGGAATACCTTGCGCTCGTCATTGAAGTGGACATGAGACTTATCGACTCGGTGCTGGAGGATCTTGCTCTGGAGGGTATTGATATAAGCAACGCGAGGCTTAGGGTCCACCGACTGCGAAAGAAGTTGCAAGGCCAGAAGTTTGGGGAGGCCATCATAAGGGACGCCGTGGCTAGGGGGAGAGGACAGTCTCAACATTCCTCCGGCGCTGCTGTGCTTCCTGCCAATGGAACAGTCCGTGCCGCCGTTTGATTCTGTCTTGTCGCGAGGTTCCAACGGTTCAAGGGATTGCGAGTTTCCTGCAGCAAAGCGGTTGAGAGAAAGCATACATAGTGGCGTTGGCCTGTTGGGATACGCGAGTTATTACGAATGGATAGCAATGGGGAGAACTACAAGAGCTGAAGATGTATTTATACTGAGGATATCCCCCAACGTAAGCGTTGTAGGTTAAGGAATCGACAACTGTTGAAACTAAACCTTTTACAGTTTTAACATGGCCTCTCTTGTCAGTCTCCAGCTGAAGAACCTGCCACAGTTTAATAATTCCACTCTTTAGCTCTTGAATTACGCTCCGGTGGGCGCTGCAAAGCACGGGGCGCCGGTATGGTAGATACAGCAGGGTGGAATATCATCAGACCATGACATCTCACGCCGAAAACGCCAAGCATGGTCCAGAGCACTACGCTTCCGGTTCGACTAGCTAGGACTGATGAAGAAACAAGAAATGCTATCCGAAATAGACCTCTCAAATTGCTTGAATAACCTTGGATCTAGTACCACGCGTTCAAGATGATTGCTGAATCTAGCTTTTCGCTTTCCCCTCTTCCTGAGTGCGGCCAGTTCTCTGATGGTACGTGATAATCTCCAACCTTGTCAAACCGCATTAGCTAGGTGACGTCGCTCGCACACTAGCCAGGCCCGAAAAGGCACCTTGGCCTGCAATGTAAATAGTCCTGTCTCCAATAAGAGGCACAGGGTTCGACGAAGCGAGCAGAGACTGGTCGCGGCAGAATCAATGACGATACATAGCACGATACCTAAACGGCATATTTCGTGTCTCAAGAACCAACCCGAGCCCCCTTGCCCAAGCCGGTCGGCAACAAGTCCATGAAACCCGTCGTGCAGCTTGTCGACGTGCTCGCTGCCGGTGATGTTGGTCTTGTCCAGGTCATCTAGCACAGAAAGGTCAGCTTCTCACGTTGAAGAGTGAGCTTTGGGTGAGGGGGCATGAACGAGGCACCTCTAGTGGCGCGGCTTGCCTTGTTGTCGTTTGTGAGGTCCGCCCGATGGGACTTTCTGATTTCGTCATCTGAGGCTTTCAGCTGGTTTACTAGCGGCTAGGATTGGTGGGAGGAGACGAAAAGTCTGAGAGGCGTGAGAACGAGACACGCAGCTTGCAATCACGCTTTGATGTGCTATACTCGCGTGTATCCGTGAGGCCAAAACGCAGGCTTCGCATGAGTCAACTGGCTGCCCACAGATGCGTCGTCTTTTGGTTTCCGACACGTACCATGCAGGCTGTCCTGTTCAAGCCTCCTCCGCGTGCCCCAATCGCTGGCTGGCCACCCATGCGCTTGGTATCTTGTTCCTCTTCTGAAGCGCCAGTCATCTCCGTGACTCACCTGAATTCGGCACCTTTGTGTGACAACACCAACCTCCATCCACCATGGCACAGCACGGCACGGCACGCTTCGCTTCGGGCCTCTGCGGAGCACATGCGGATTTTTTCCTCCATCAATTGGTTGCTCGCAAGCTCCTCCTATTCTGGGCGGTTGCCGATTGGTCTGCCACCCTGCAAGGCTGCAGGGGGCGTTTTATTTTTCCGTACCCTGGGTTTCCCGCGAAGCTGTGGTGTCGACGTTGCCTCGACGGCCGACACGTTTTACAAGCTGGAACTCGGCTGGCTGCTTGCTGCCTTGCAGTGGCGCGTCGCAACCTCCAATTTCCGATGCCGATCTCCTGTCAGAACTCCGAACTCAGACATAGATGTGCAATTGACTACTCCGTACTCCGTAGAGCCCTGTCATGACTCACAAAACTCGTTGGCTGGCTGGGAACCGGAAAGGCCTGTCTCCTTTGTTGTAGTGTATCTAAAAGACTTATTAGCTAATTAAAAACTAGACGATGGGAAATACTTAATTTTATACTTTTTTACATTATAACCTAGTAAGACTTTCCGTTATAAAGAGCTATATTATATATATTATAGCTTTAGTATAACTAATAAGCTACATAGTACTAGTTAAAAGAGCTTTAAAAGGCTCTAAAAACTATTTTTAATACTAAGCTAAATATAAGCATTTTACTTGTATATTTGTTATTTAACGAGTAATTTAAGAACTAGAAGCTAGGAAAAAATAAAAGTAATAATAAAAGAAGTTAAATTTAAGCTTTAAAATATATTAAGTTAAAATAAAAATAGCTTTATTTATAGGTATATATCTAGCTATTCTAGCTGCTTTAAGAGCTATAGATGTTAAGGACTAGCCTTGCAGGCAACTGCGTGTAGGTGTTACTAGTATTAACTATAAACTTAGAGAGAAAAGAGGGAAAAAGCAGAAGTTCTCTATCTCTCTATTTTACGCTATTATATATATAGGTCTTGATATATATCTAAAGAGTATTTAATAAGGCATTAATATAGTGCTTTATATATACTTAAGCTTACAGCTTAAGTTTATTATACTTTTAGCTTTAAATATTATAAAGTAAATAGTAATAATTTGTTAGCAGCTAATTAAGTAACTTATTATAATTATAAAATTAAGCTAATATAATTTATTAGTTACTAAGTAAGAAAATATAAAGATTCTTAATAAAAAGTAGAAGTAACTTATAGTATAGTATTAAATTATATATAATAGTATAAATAAAAGAGTGTAGTTATAGAGGCTTAATTTACGCTCTATTTAGTTAAAGAGAAAGAGAGTTATTTATAAGTAAATTCTATAGTATAGCTGCCTAATTAGGCATAGCTTGTAGCTTAAGATATACTTTAGTAGCTATAGCTGCTTTTAGCTAGCATTTCTTCCTCTTCTAAATCTGTAGATATGTAATGGACTCGAGCTGTAGGCTCGAGTGGGTACAAGGCACTGTGTTGGTGCCTTGTCGGATACGCTTCGGATGCACATCGGACCTATGTGTATATAATAGGCGGAAAAGGGGGAACAGAGAGCTTCTCCTTTCCCTCTTTTCTCTCCTTAAGTTTATAGTTAATACTAGTAATGCTTACATGCAGTAGCCTGTAAGGCTAGTCCTTAACATACTATAAACTTTATTTTACTACAATGAATAAACACTTTTTAAACTCTATAGAGAGTAACCTACTATTGGCTGGCAATGCAATACTACTAAGCACCTAGGCTGAGGTGGCTGCTCTCTGGGAAACTGTTAATAACTAGGCACGACTAATTCACGAACTAACACAGCAGTGTATTGCATTCTCTAGATCAGCACCTACTACGCTAGACAATCCCTTGCACCCCCTTTATCTGGGTGCACAACTAATGCCGCTATGCGAGCTAAAACGGAAGCTAATTAAAATAGAGCCCCCCTTTAAGGGAGACAAGTCTATGTTTGCTGCATAGTGAAGCTTTATATCGCACAAATTAGAGGCTGACAAGGCATTTATTAGCAGTGCCTGCAACTAGTAGGATCTAGTCTTCTAGAACCTCTCTGTGAAGGTCTAGAAACGGGTCGCCCCTTACTATAAGGTTGGGGCATTTATAGACTACAACCTAACTGTATTTCTTAACTACCTAGCTACTATATACTCTAACCTCTATTGATAAGAAACAGCTCTTACTAAATTAGACTAAATGCAGTAATGCCTAAATAAAACGTTCGCAGACTTCTTTGTTCGGTTTAAGAA
Organism: Metarhizium album ARSEF 1941; assembly: GCF_000804445.1. Lineage (NCBI taxonomy): Eukaryota > Fungi > Ascomycota > Sordariomycetes > Hypocreales > Clavicipitaceae > Metarhizium > Metarhizium album. Next base: position 17,792 of record NW_024467617.1, on the reverse strand, counting down.
CAAAATAGCACTAGCAGGAGGTATAGACTAGACTAATGCAGTTAAGCTAGTAAAGCTCTAATAAGCCTTAAGCGAAGAAATACGCAAGGCAATTCTTAGCTGAAATATCTCCTGCACTTTATACTAACTAGCAATTGCAAAGCTGTAATGCTTTGCTGTAGACTTTAAGTTGTACTGCTTAGAGAAGAAGCTTTGTAACTAATGTAGCAGAAACTAAACTCTCTTAGCAAGTAGTTAGCCCTAGGATGAAGACACGCTAATAACAAGCGTTAATAAAGTTAATGCAGACTAGGGGCAAGGGGGCAGAGGAGCCTGCACCTAACAGAGTGCGCCCTAGGACCTTGCAGGGGGCTAGAGGCAAAGGGCCCAATAGGTGACAGAGGCTGTTTTAACTAAAAGACGGGAGGTAGGGCAATGTTTATATTGTAGCTTGGGTAAATATTGTGTCTAAGAGTGCACCTTGCGTGCACTAAAACAGCCCTAACTAGCTGCTGTAAGACAAGTTGCAACAACAGAGGACTTATTAGAGAATAGCACTACTAAGGCTGAATTAGAAAACAACAAGCCTCTGCAATAAGACTCTTGTTAGGGGCGTAGCGCTGTATAACAACTAACACGCTTATTGCGTAGGTAGACTAGACATAGAGGTTAGATAAGACTGATTTAGAAATAGATGTAATGCCTTTTCTTATCTCTGTTCTAGTCAACAAACTTAAGTTTGTTAATGCCTAAGTAGACACAGGCTGTAATTATTATGCAGTTGTAAGCAAAAAGTATATGCAGCAGCGCAGACTGCAGCAAATACTGCTAGGGGAGGCGCGCTAGATCTATACTGTAGTTAAGACTAAGCAAGGCGGTTATTAACAGTATAAGTCACACTTATTTATATCCCACCTAGTAAGATTCTAGGCGGATGTAGACAGCTGGGAATTCCTAGTTGCTGCCTACATAGTGCTAGGGCTTACTAGGGACGTAATACTAGGGCTTCTGTAGATAAAGCGCTATAAGGTAGATATATGCACAGCTGCGCAGGAGCTAGTAATTAACGCAGTAGGAGGACTAGTAGTAAAGGGGATAAACTAATGCTAACTTACTCCCCTATTAGTTGCTATACTAGAATTAACGTACTAGGGTCTTGTCCGACAGGCCTATAAGACGACATAGGACTACCGGTTTGCAGTGACAAGCTTTCGCGAGTTAACATTAATACTGTAAGTTCAGGCTACATCTAACACTAAGGCGGAAACTAAGCTGCTGCTACTGCTAAATAAGGTCTAGGACTTTAAGGACCTTTTTAACGAAAAGGCAGCTGTTATGCTACCCCCCTATAGAGGCTCCTCTGATTATTACATCTAGTTGAGGAAAGAGGCGGACGGCACGCTCCTAAAGCTCCCCTAGGCCCCTCTGTACAATATGCCTTGCAAGTACTTACTGGAAATCCGTAAGCAAATCACGGACCTTATAGATAGAGAATGGATACAAGCGAGCGCCTCACTGGCTGCAGCCCTAGTGCTGCTGGCGAAGAAACTAAGGGGAGGTTAGCAATTCTGTGTTGACTATAGAGCGCTAAATAAAGTAATAAAATAAGATCGCTACCCTCTGCTACTAGTAAAGGAGACGCTTTAGTCCCTGGCAGGGGCTAGGTAGTTCACAAAGTTAGATGTGCGTGCGGCCTTCTATAGAATACGAATTGCAGAGGGACAGGAACACCTTACGGCATTCCGGACGCAGTTTAGGCTGTTTAAGTAGCTTATATGCCTATTTAGGCTGGCTGGAGTACTGGCTACATTCTAGCGATATATTAACAGCGCCTTAGGCTTAGCGCTAGGCGACTTTATTACTGCTTATCTAGATAATATACTAATATACTCTAGTAGTTTAAGAAAGAATTATTAGCAAAAAGTCTGGGAAATTCTAACACAGCTTAGGACAGCAGGGTTAAACCTTAATATAAAGAAATGCGCATTTATAGTAACTAAGGTAAAGTACCTTAGGTTTATAGTGCACGCAGGAAAAGAGGTGCGACCTGACCCAGAGAAGGTGGCTGCAATCTGCGACTAGGAGCCCCTAACGCAGGTCTAAGGCGTCTGCAGATTTATGGGCTTTGCGAACTTCTATTGCGAGTTTATCCTAGGGTTTTCCTAGCTAGTTAGACTGCTGCTAGAATTAACAAAGAAGGGAGTCCCCTTTTGTTGGACTTCCTAGGAGGACGAAGCCTTCTAAAAGCTGAAGACTGCCTTTATAACATACCTAGTGCTCTGCTAGTAGGATCCTAATAAGGATATAGTAGTGGAAATAGACTGCTTAGGAGACGCTATTAGTAGCTGCTTGTCTTAGTACACCTGCGGCGTCCTCTACCTAGTAGCTTACTACTCTGCACGACTCTAGGCGGCAGAATGCAACTATATAATCTACGATAAGGAATTGCTAGCTGTAGTTGCTTGTTTAAAGGCGTAGTTAGCAGAGCTCTAGAGTGTAGCTAGGCTGTTTACAATACTTACAAATCACAAAAACTTAGAGTATTTTATAGCGCTAAGGGAGATGTTAGAACAGCAGGCTTAATGGGCAGAAACGCTGTTATTGTTTAACTTCTTTCTGCGATACTGCCTGGGTCTATAGGCAGTGAGGCCTAATGCCCTGTTGCAGCGGGATTAGGATAAAAATTTACTACCTCTACGTTTTAGGCGCATTGTGCAACTGTTGGGGGCGGCAGGCATATTGTTATGCCTAGTAAATACCGCAGAGGCAGCTCCCTGCACTAACTCTAAGCTGGAACCCAATTAGCATAATACATTTTAAGACAAATGGCTCTAAGGTCTCTAGGAAACGGGGATAGCTTAGGATGCTACCTTCTAGCATTGCATTAAAGCAGTACAAGACGGCGCAAGAAAGTTTCCCCTAGAGGTAGATACACAGGAATAGATATCTAACTGCACAATAAGCGCACACGGAAAACTGCAGTATTGGGGTTAGTTATAGGCGCTAAAGTGGGAACCCCTAACAACAGCCTTGACTTAATGCGCACACAAATTGCTGCTATCTAGCTACCTAGGACGCAATACTATATTTAATATCTTGCGTAGAGACTTTTATTAGGACGGAATAACAAAAGATATTGTGCAGTTTATATGCAACTGCTACTATTATAGTAGCTGTAAGAGCTAATAGCTCTGTTAGGGACTACTACAACCCCTTTCTATTGCTAATTAGTATTAGACCTAGATCTCTATTAACTTTATAACGGACCTGCCTGCTAAGGAAAAGGGGGACGCGCAGTACCTTATAGTTATTATAAACTGCCTATCTAAATACGTTCAGCTTAAGGCAATAACTATAATAAGCGCGGAAGAATGCGTAGAACGTTTTAAAACCTACTAGTAGTGTTTCTATAAGTTCCCGTTACAAATTATTACAGATAGAGGATTAGACTAGTTAAGTAAGTTCTAGACAACTCTCTGCCGCCTAGTTAGTATTAAACAGCTACTCTTAACCTCTTACTACCCCTAGACGGATAGAGGTACAGAATGAGTTAACTAAGAGGTGTAGGCAATCCTCTAAGTAGTTGTCTGCTTTAAGCAGGTTGACTGGGCAGATCACCTTATAGCGTGCTAGTTAGCCCTAAACAACTGTGATTTAATAGTTACTAGTATAAGCGCAAATAAGGCTATATATAGGTACAACCTGAGCTCAGTCGTTCTTGCAGAAACAACTGAGCGTTCTAAGACAATACTATAAGGGCAGGCGGTAGCGTTTCTCTAGCACTTAAAGGAGGGTACTGACCTAGCGCAAGCTGCAATTGCCTACAACTAGCAGCAGCAATAGGAGGCTGCTAACAGACAGCGACGCCTAGCCGAAAGGTTCTAGGTAGGGGATCTAGTGTGGTTGAACCTCTGCAATATTAAGACGAATTGCCCTAGCAGGAAACTTAATTAAGTTATAGCAAAGTATACAGTAATTAAGGTGCTGTCTCTATTAACGGTAAAATTAGACGTCCTACGCAGCATACACTTAGTGTTCTACGTGGACCTTATTGAGCAAGCGGCATCTGACCTGCTGCCTAGCTAAGTGCTCTAGGACTCCCGCCTGCCGCTGGTGTTGATTGAGGCAGACAAGACTCTCTAAGGCGAAGAAAGCTATAAATATAAAGTGGAGGAAATCCTGGCAGCGAAGAACGCACCTAGGAGAGGCAGAAAGCGAAACGTATACGTTAAGTAGAAGGGGTATATCTAACTAACGTGGGAACTACTTAAGAGTTTTTAAGACACTGCAGCGCTTAACTAATTTAAAGCTAAGTGGGGAGATGTGTAGGAGCATAACGGGCCTAATCTGCAGGCAATTAATTTCTAAACGATAGCGTAATGCGCAGAGCTAATTAAAAAAAAAAAAAAAACACACATACAGAACTAGACTGCAGTTACGCTGGCACTAAGGCCGGCCAGCAAAAAAAAAAATCATTATTAAAAAAAAAAAAAGGAAAAATAAAGAGAGGGACAATACAACTATAGAGCCTAATATGCACCCAACCTGCACCCAACTCGCGCCCGACATAGCGCCCACTAAAACAGGCGCTCTAGCTCGCCGGGCGACTTTTGTTGCGACTTATTGCTAGTCAAATTAATAACCTAATTATTGGGAGGGGGAGGGGGCGGAGGGGGGACGGTGTTCTGAACACTATTACCCCTATGACTACCCCCTTCCCCACCGCAGGGACAAGTTGGGGTCTTGGGGGTACGAGAGCGAACACGTCAGCCGCAGGGAGTTGCCTCCCCGCGAAGCGCGTCGACTAGGGTGCAGGTTAGTTCCTGCTAGTTGGCGCGCTTGCAGCGCGACTCCGCCCGCTCCGCCTGCTGCTTGCGCAGCATTTGCTTAATATTCTAAGCTATAGTGGCCTGGCCCTGGAAAAAATTCACTAGCATCTGCTAGTTGGGAGGCAGCGCGTGCCTGCGGCGGGAGGGCGTCAACACGCTGGTGAGCGCCAGCGCCTGTGAATCAGCGCTGGCGGCTGCATTGCTGGAGGACGAATTGGCCGGCGCGTATAGAGAGCGGACAGGACTGGGGGCGACATAGGCCTGCTCTAATAATATATTGAACTTTTTGGTCGCAGAATTGAACTATATGGAGAATTTAGCGCGCGCGCTAGGGCCTTTGCTTGACTTTTTGCGCGCGGCGGACACGATGTGCCTGCTAGCGTTCGCGATTTGCTGCACCTTTTTCTATTGGCGGCACAGCTTGGGATTTAAGGCGTAGAGGTGCGCCTCCTAGACGCACCTCTTGCGGGTTTTACGGCACTGCTCACAGGCTGTGGCGGGGCTGGGGACGCAACTAGCGGAGCCAGTATTAATAAGCTTGCGCCGATACAGCGCGCACATTCCTAAAACTTCCTCCCTATTGGAGAGGTCGTCGTTGTTGGAGTCGCCTTCTATGGCGTACTTGCTATACAATATGCCCATCTGAATTCGTGCCGGCGGCGGCCTTGCTAAAACTGAATTGGCTGCGCGGCATAAACTGCATGGTGCTTGGGGCGGCGGGGGCGAAATGGGGGCGAAACGGAAAGAGAGGCGGGCAGCGGCGGCGGCGATCTTTGGAGACAAAAGTTTTTGGTCGCACGAAAAGGGCGTTGGCGATGCGTGTTAGGAAGAAAACAATAAGGACAGGCGGCATAGAGTTGCTAAACCGTTTGCGAAGCAGGGGCGCGTTAGGTATACACTACGCGCGAAAAACATGGAGCGGGGACGTGCGGTTGCTAGGGGGATTAGCACTATACGTCTGCCCTTGCTGCACGGCGGCGACACGGACGAACCCGCTAGAAGGAGGGTATGTAATGGACTCGAGCTGTAAGCTTGAGTGGGTATAAGGCACTGTGTTGGTGCCTTGTCAGATACGCTTTAGATGCACATCGGACCTACGTGTATGTGTATATAATAGGCGGAAAAGGGGGAAGGGGGAACAGAGAGCTTCTCCTTTCCCTCTTTTCTCTCCTTAAGTTTATAGTTAATACTAGTAACGCTTACACGCAGTAGCCTGTAAGGCCAGTCCTTGACAAGATATAAAGAAATATAGGCTTAAACCTTATTAAAGGCTTTTAAACCTTATTAAAATTTATATGTAAAATATTGTATAATCCCTCCTTGTAGGCAATTTATATGTAATAGTTGTTTTCTTAGTTTTTGTATTATTCTTGCTGTGTTTTTATATATATTTTTATATATATTTTATATATATATTTTATATATATATTTTATATATATATTTTATATATATATTTTATATATATATTTTATATAT
>NW_024467617.1:6645-11399 GCF_000804445.1 Metarhizium album ARSEF 1941 | reverse complement strand
CTCTCTATAGAAAGAAAAACTCTATCTACTTCTGTTTTTACTCTCTAGAGCAGCTCTAGCTTTATGCTAGCTAGAATCTGCCTGCCTTCTATATATATATAAGTATTGCTAGCTTTACTAGCTGTATTTTAGAGGGGCTAATAACCTCTAAAAATTAAGTCTACCTCTAGCTTTATACTAAAGCTATACTACTTCTGCTTATTCTCCTGCTATATTCTCTAGCCTCTAGTTGTCTTCTCTCTCTAGAGATATAATCTATCTTTATATAGTATATTATTTATTACTATCTTAAGGTAGACTAGTTTAGCTTTAAGCTAATATATAACTACTAGTATAAATATTTAGTATTTAGCTATAATAGCTTATATAGTTAGATTTACTTTACTTTTATTTTATATATAAATTACCTCTTAGCTTTACAGCTAGCTATAGCTTAACTCTAGCTTTATACTAAAGCTATTTTATGCCTACTTAATTTTCTATTCTATTTATTAGTCTTTAATTATCTCTACTCTCTAGAGATATAAACTATCTTAGTATAGTATATTATTTATTACTCTCTTAGAAGTAGGCTAGCCTAGTTCTATACTATTATATAGCTACTAGTATAAATATTTAGTATTTAGCTATAATAGCTTATATAGTTAAATTTACTTTACTTTTATTTTATATATAAATTACTTCTTAGCTTTATAGCTAGCTATAGCTTAACTCTAGCTTTATACTAAAGCTATTTTATACCTACTTAATTTTCTATTTTATTTATTAGTCTTTAATTATTTCTACTCTCTAGAAATATAAACTATCTTAGTATAGTATATTATTTATTGCTCTCTTAGAGGTAAGCTAGCTTAGTTCTATACTATTATATAGCTGCTAATATAAATATTTAGTATTTAGCTATAATAGCTTATATATTTAAATTTACTTTACTTTTATTTTATATATAAATTACCTCCTAGCTTTATGGCTAGCTATAGCTAGTATAGCTACTATACTAAACTTAGTAATTTCTACTTAATAGCTAACTACTATAAGACTTTTAGTGCCTTTAAAGGCAAAATAATAACTAAGTCTTAGTTCTAAAAAGTTACTGGTAAGTTAGTATATATTCTTAATTCTGCCTTTATTTTAGCTCTAACTTTATATATAGCTTAGTTCTATTTCTATCTTCTTACTAAAGTTATTTTTACTGCTATTACTACTATCTTTATTATCTTTAAACTTTATTAAAACTTATTATCTATATATATATACTTTATATTTATTTTATACTAGCTCTAAATCTAGAGAGTTACTAATCTTTTTAGTAGCTATTACTATATTCTTCTTTTAGTCTATTAATATAAAGAAAGTTATAGTAAGTCTAAGCTAGTGCTAGCTTAATTTCTACTTAATAGCTAACTACTATAAGACTTTTAGTGCCTTTAAAGGCAAAATAATAACTAAGTCTTAGTTCTAAAAAGTTACTGGTAAGTTAGTATATATTCTTAATTCTGCCTTTATTTTAGCTCTAACTTTATATATAGCTTAGTTCTATTTATAAAGTTATATATATTTCTTATATTACTTAGAACTTTACTACTACTACTACTACTAGCTTAAAGCTAAATAAGCTCTAGGCTTATTTATATTAAGAAATTATTAAGTTAAAAACTATATTATATTTTAACTATTATATTTATAATAATTATTATATTTCTATAAGTTATTCTATCTCTACCTCTTCTCTAGCTTTAACTAAGCTATAGTATAATATAATATTAAAGATATATTTTATTTTTCTATACCTCTAGAAGAAGCTAAAAGCTATAGCTAAAAAAATGCCTTTCTATATTACTATAAGTAGTCTGCTCTATCTCTAGCTTAATATTACTAACTCTTTATCTTAGTTTACTTCTTAATTTTTTAAGAATCTTAAGGCCTGAAAGAAGGCTAATAATTAAAAGAGAAAGAAGTAGACTTAGTTTAGCTTAATACTAGCTAGAGAATTAAATAATAGTATAAACTACTATAAAGAGATTCTAAGTTAGTTAGAGGAAATTATAGTATTAGTTACTACTATAGCTATATTTATAGTAGAGTTAGTTTAAATTCTAAATAAGTATACTAGCTATATAGCTAAGATAAAAGCTTTACTTATAGCTCTAGATAAGTATAGCTTTATAGTAAAGCTTAATAAGAAGTAGTATATAAGCAGCTCTAAAGCAGCTATAGATAGGTATAGTAGTAACTCTAAAGCATAAAAGTAGGCTTAAAGAAGAGAGAGTTACTAGTTAACTTAGAGTTAGTTATTAAGCTTAGAGAGAAGAAAGAGAGAGATAAATAAAAGTAGACTAGCTTAAAGCTAGGCTTAATAATATTATTTATTACTTATACTATAAGTTTAATATGCTTTTTGCTTTAATAAATTTAATAATTCTTTAACCTTACTATTACTATATTAGTAGGCTAGTATCTAGCTAGTATTACTATAATTCTATCTCTAGCGTCTAGTTAGGCAGTCTTACCTTCTACTTCTTAGCTAGTTTTACTACTAATTAGTAGTAAGTTATCTAGCCTATATTAATAAACTACTAAGTTAGCCTTACTGCTAGCTTAAAGTAGGCCAGAGCTTATTTAACTTCTCTATTATTCTGCAGCTAATTTAGTAGTTTTATATTTATATAAAGTAAGCATAATAAAATAATATAGTATATATCTTTCTTCTTAGTTCTATACTAATATAGAAGTAATACTATACTAAGTACTTACTTATAGTAGAGAAACTTATTTAGCTCTATCTTACTTATTAATAGCTAAATTAGTATAGTAGTTTTATACTTATATAAACTTTTATATAGATAAGTTATTTATTTTAATATACTTAGTAGAGGTATATTCTCTATTACTTTCTAGCTATACTATTAGTAAGCTAGCTTTATATTTTAGTACTAGTTATTTTATTACTATTACTATTCTTACTATATTATAGCAAAAAACTTTTTAGCCTTTAGTCTACAGCACTACTGCGCTAGCTCTAATAGAAGCGCAGCAATAGATGCACTGCACTGCAATGCGCGATAGAGGGACAAGCCTGTGCAAGGGACCTATATAGTGCCAGATTAAGCAAGCTGTAGACAGCTTGTTCAATACGTACTCTTTTGGCTCAACGGCCAAGAGGGCTCCAGCATCGCTGGGATGACTGCGGCTGGCACCTGCTAAAGCTCAATAGGGCTGGTCCATCACATTTAAACAAGCTTCCTAGGGTCGCAGGTTCGAGCCGCACGAAAAGTGCGAGGAATACTCAACCTAGGCTCACAAGGGCGATGCCGCCACCCTGCCCTTAGGGGGTGCGAGGTATAGAAGGCACAGAAGGGGGCTATGTCATGGTCTGAGCTATGCTCGACCCTAATAGAAGCGCAGCAATAGATGCACTGCACTGCAATGCGCGATAGGGGGACAAGCCCGTGCAAGGGACCTATATAGTGCTAGATTAAGCAAGCTGTAGACAGCTTGTTTAATACGTACTCTTTTAGCTCAACGGCTAAGAGGGCTCCAGCATCGCTGGGATAACTGCGGCTGGCACCTGCTATAGCCTAATAGAGCTGGTCTATTACACTAAGTATATAAAGGTTAAAAGCCTTGCTAAAGAGATAGTAAAGACAAATAAAGTAAGAGTTATATAGGCTACTTTATAGCAGCCTTAGAGTAATTCTACTATAAGAGCGCTCTTAATACTAAGTATAGAAGGACTAGAAGATGCTAATAAGTTATACTAGAAAGGCCTAGTCTTCTAAGCTAAGATATTTAATACTAAACTATATAATAAAGCTCTCTACTTAAGGCAGTACTTTAACTACTATAATATTAAGTATATAGCTAAATATTATAAGGCAATACTAAGGTGCAGCTAGTATGCAGCTAGGCGCTATATAGATAGAGAATAATTATATTTTATAATTATAGATAATATTAAGGAAAAGTATACTTTATGCAATAAAGCGCACTTAGCTTAGAATTAAGCCTGCTTTATTCTAAAGAAGTACTAGATTAAAATAAAGCTAAAAAGAAATACTTAGAACGCTTAATAAAGTTTACAGACTACTAATACTTAGACTACTACTACTAGCAGATTATAATTAACTCTAACTTAAAGTTAGGCAGAGAATAGCCTACCTAGAAGAGAGGCTATCTACTAGAGAGTAGAAATAGAACTAAGAACGTAATACCTCTAGCTTAATAACTAGCTAGCATTCTACTATATATAAGCTGCCTTTTATTACTAAGAGATATTATAATACTAAGAATTAATATTATTCTACTCTTCTAGAATACTTAAGATACTATACTAAAATATTAATAGAAAGAATAACTTTATTTATATAGCACTCTACTACTAGCTTAATATTAACTTAATAGCAATATAGAAATAGAAATAGACAAAATAAAGCTAGCCTCCTAGCCTAAGGCTTAGCAGCTATAAACTAGTATATTACTAAGGCAGAAATATAGTATATATTTATACTTAGTATAGGCCTAGCTTATAGTTAGTTAAGAATAGTAGTAAAGACTAAGCTAATATAAGAATTAAGAGAATTAAAGTTATATTGCTATACTTAAAGCTCTATAAAAGCAAGAGGTAAAATATACCTCTATATAATATAAAGGCTAGAAAGGCCTAGAATAAGTATATATTAGTTAAGAACTTTAACTTTAAATACCTACTTTAGAATAAGCTAGAGAGAACTAGCTAAAGCTATAAAGAACTATTA
>NW_024467617.1:0-4306 GCF_000804445.1 Metarhizium album ARSEF 1941 | reverse complement strand
ATTATAGCTAGTAATACTACTAGAGGCAGCTTAATCTTAGGCTGCTCTCTACCTACCTACCTACTTTTCCCCCCCTAAAATTTTCCCTCCTCTATCTTAAGAAGAGTTATAACTCCCCTAGCGCCTCTTTACGCTAGGTCTAGCTATAAGGCCCTCCTGCTCTATTATAATAGTATAAGTACTTATAGTTTAGAGTGCAACCTTTATAACTAATAAATAGCTTTTATATTATTTTAAAATCTAGACAGCCTTTACTTTAGACTTAGCTATAGTAGCTACTAATATAGCAATCTCTTCTAGCTGCTCTAGAATCTCCTTATAATAGTCTGCACTATTATTAAAACCTCTAGCTAGCACTAAGCTAGCTTAGGCTTAACTCTTCCCCTTTTAATTATTAGCCTTCTCTAAGGCCTTCAGATTCTTAAAAAATTAAGAAGTAAACTAAGATAGCTAGTTTGTAATATTAAGCAAGAGATAAAGCAGACTACTTATTATAATATAAAATAGTATTATCTTAGCAACTGCCTCTAGCTTCTTCTAAAGGCAGGGAAAAATAGAATAAGTCTTAGATATTATATTATACTATAGCTAGATTAAAGCTAGAGAAAGTTTAATATTAAAACTACTTATAGAAATATAATAATTATTATAGATATAATAGTTAAAGTATAATGCTATCTTTAACTTAATAATTTCCTAGTATAAATAAGCCTAGAGCTTATTTGCCTTTAAGCTAGTAGTAGTAGCAGCAGCTAAGATTTAAGCAATATATAAAATATATATAACTTTATAGGCAGAACTAAGCTATATATAAAGTAAGAGCTAGAATAAAGGCAGAAATAGAGATATATATAGACTTACTAGCAACTTTTTAGGACTAGGACTTAGTTATTATTTTACTCTTAAAGGCACTAGAAGTCTTTACAGTAGTTAGCCTTTAGGCAGAGAACAAGCTAGTGCTAGCTTAAACTTACTATAACCTTCTCTATATTATTAAATTAGAAAGCAGATATAATAATAGCTACTAATAATAATTAGCAATTTTCTAGAGTTAAGCCTAACGTAGAGTAGATATAAAGTATATATATATAGATAATAAGTTCTAACTATATTTAAAGGCAATAGTAGTAGTAGTAGAGGTAATAAGAATAGTTCTAGCAAGAAGTTAGCTAGAATCTATATAGAGACTAGCTTAAGCTTAGCTAGATAGTAGGTAAAGCTAGTATATTAGTAAGATTTAGTATATATTAAGAGCAAGAGGTTAAAAGATAAAGAAAAAAGAAAAGGAAGTTAAAGAGAGTCTAGCTAGCTTTATATTTAATAGAAGCTTAGATTTAGTATAGCAGCTGCACTAGCTATAGCTAGCTATAAGGCTAAGAGGTAATTTATATATAAGATAAATATAAAGTAAATCTAAATATATAAGCTATTACAGCTAAATACTAGATATTTACACTAGCAGCTATATAACAGCATAGAACTAGGCTAGCCTACCTCTAAGAGAGCAATAGATATTATACTGCACTAAGATAGTCTGCGTTCCTAGGGAGCAAGGATAATTAGGGACTAATAGATAGAATAGAGAATTAGGCAGGCGCAGAACAGCCTTAGCATAGAGCTAGAGTTAGGCTATAGCTAGCTGTAAAGCTAAGAGGTAATTTACGCATAAGACAGAAGTAAGGTAAATCTAACTATACAAGCTGTTACAACTAAATACTAAATATTTATACTAGTAGTTATATAATAGCCTAGAACTAGACTAGCCTACTTCTAAGACAGCAATAAATAATATACTATATAGAGATAAATTGCATCCCTAGGGAGAGAGGACAATTAAAGGCTAGAAAATACAGCAGAAGAATAGATAGAAGCAGTATAGCTCTAGCATAGAGCTAGAGGTAGGCTTAGTTTTTAGGGGTTGTTAGCCTCTCTAGAATACAGCTAGTAAAGCTAGCAACATTTATATACGTATAGAAGACAGGCAGATTCTAGCCAGCATAAAGCTAGAGCTGCTCTAGAGAGCAAAAACAGAAGCAGGTAGAGTTTTTCTTCCTACTAAAGGGTTTTCTAGGCCTAATATAAGAAGAAGATGTACTATTTATATAGCTTTATAGCTATCTAGAGTATTTAATATACTATATTATAGCCTTAGTAGCTCTAGCTAAGCTTTAGGCTTATATTTACTATTAGTCTTTTTTATTTAGTTTCTACTAAAGCTTCTTTTTTTTCTTTAGAACTCTTACTACTATACTATAAGTAGTCTAGATTTAACTTACTATATTTATCTTCTTTAATTAATCTTTAAACTTATACTTTAAGTAGTTAAAATAAAGGTTTAATAAAGAAACTACTACTTCTATCTTTAAGTATAAAATTAGTATAGCTTTATATACTTTAGTAATAGCTTAAAGGTATTATAATTACTTTACTATAAGTTATTTAGTAACTTCTTTAAGTTTACTTTAAATCTAAGTAGGTATATAAAATATACTTACTTTATAGGTAATAATGCCTTAAACTACTACTATATATAAAGCTCTTCTACTAAAGTATATACTACTTTAAGCTAAGGCTAAGAGTATAGTAAGAGCAAGCTGCTATATAGCTAATTTCTTCTTTATTTAAGCTTTATAATAGTTCTACTTTAGCTTTCTATTAATTTAAATGCCTAAGAACTTATAGCTTTTCTTTAGTATAATTTTATTAGCACTTAGCTATATTTAAGTTTAGTATAGCTCTTTAGTATAGCTAAAGTATAGTAACTTGCTTTTTACTAAGTTAAATTTAACTCTAGCTTCTTTTACTTAAGTTAAGTATATATTTTAAGCAGCCTTAAGCTACCTTCTAGTCTACTCTATATTTCTTCTAAATACTAAAATATTTATATTATTTATAAAGCCTACTATAATAGTTATATCTATAGCTTAAAGCTAAGTATATAGTAGCACTATATATAGAAGAAAGAGAATAAGCAATAAAGGTAAGCTTTATAGAACTTTTATAGAGATTTAATATACTTTTAAAGCTTACTTATTAAAGTAAAGTTAGCTAGTTCTTAAGTTAATAATAGCTTAAATATAAGCTATAAGCTATTTTAGCACTTCTGCCTTAAGTAATATAGTAAGTAGCTTTAAGTAGCTAATAGTATTAAATATACTATTAATATCTAGTTATAGTAGTAAGGTAATACTATACTAGCTTTAAGCTGTCTTTACTACTTTAGTAACTACTTTTAGTATAACTTTTATTAACTTATCTACTTTATTGCTTATCTATATATTTAGTAGTATTTCTTCTGCCTTAGTAATAGCTATAATTTAAGCTACTATTATAGCCTCTAGTGCTTTACTTATAATATTAAGTAGTAATATAGAGCGCTACTTTCTAGCCTACTTTAATTAAGTCTATAAGTATTTTCTTAAGCTTATAGAGAATAACTACTTTAGTAGTTTAGAACTAAGCTAGAAAATAAGTATATTTAGCTACTTTAACTAGTAAGTAAGTAAGAATATTTATAAAAAGTACTTTATAAGCTTTTAAAAAGCTAGCTAGTATTTTATTATCTCTAGAGGCTTTCTAGCTTACTATCTTTATAAAAGCTTTATATATATTTATATTTATAAACTATAAGTCTACTAAGATAAGTATACTATAAGTTAGCTTTAGAAAGAACTTTATAGTAAGAATATCTGCCTTCTTCTTTAGGTATATAGCTAGATTAGCTATATTAAGTTCTCTATCTTAAAGTAGAGCTAAAAGCTATATAAGTTTAAGTAGTATATAGCTATATAAGTAGGCTTATCTTTCTAAGTACTATATTTTATTGTTTTTAATATTTATAAAGTAGAGAGTTTTATGCTAAGTGCTTCTATATTTCTTAGTAGTAATCTAGCTTTATACTAAGTTAGCTTTAAGGCAGTATTTCTAGTTAGCTATTATTTATTTATAGTGCTATACTTATTTTGCTTTTTTTATATTTAATACTACTTTTATTATATACTAGCTTTACTACTATTTTTAGTAAGAAGGCCTTAGCGCTCTCTTTAATATAGTATTATCTACTATCTCTTAGAGTTATTATACTATTTAGTCTATATATTTATTAATATTAGCCTAAGTTTAAAGTAGCTATATTACTACCTTGCCTTAAAACTATACTTTAGCTTCTACCTTTACTAATTTCTTATTAAGCTTCATTTATAAGTACTTTATAAGCACTAAAGGCTTATTATTTACTTTAGTATTAACTTAAATTAGCTGCAAAATATAGTTAGATTTAGCTAGATTTATAGCTTCTTAATATATA